>NC_091156.1:29748291-29926003 GCF_040958095.1 Procambarus clarkii | reverse complement strand
GTCCAGCGAGCTCAACATCTGGTTCCTGGATGATGGCACTCTGGCAGGCACACAAGATTCCCTGCTAGAAGACTTACAGCTGGTGAAGACACGGGGGGAGTCCATGGGTCTCGTTCTTAGCCCCTCCAAGTGCGAAATTATTGCATCTAGTGAAGTAATCATAAGAGCAGTGAAATCAGTTCTACCAGAAGCCTCAGTCGTTAAACCTACCGACAGCACACTACTCGGAGCACCTCTGGGCCACAATGCCATTGCTGCAGTCCTTGACGAAAAGTTTAGAGACCTAAAGAGCATGGAAGAGAGAATTGGGGACTTGGACTCCCACGATGCCCTCTACCTTCTCACAAAGTGCCTTACCTTGCCCAGGCTAACATACTTCTTAAGGTGTGCACCAACTTTTGGCAACCCACTTCTAAATCAATATGATGAGCTCCTCAGGTCAATATTCAGGAAGGCGCTCAACCTAGATTTAGATGACAGTCAGTGGGACCAAGCAACACTACCAGTGAGATTTGGAGGGATAGGCATACGAAAGGCAACTGAGGTAGCACTTCCAGCATTCTTATCCTCATGTACAGCAGCCAACGAATTGGTAGGGCAGATCCTACCAGAGCGTATGAGAGAGACAGCGGGAACTCATGATCAAACGTTCATCGAAGCAGCCAGACAATGGGACACCATTGCACACCCTCAACCCCGACCACAAGTCCCAAAAGACCACAAGCAGGCCCACTGGGATAGCCCCATAATGGAAAAGACTGTCACAGCAATGATTGACAACGCTGATGCTGAAAACAAAGCCCGCCTCCTAGCGGTAACAGCACCACACGCCGGGGATTTTTTATTTGCTGTGCCCAATGCAGCCCTGGGAACTCGCCTCAGTCATGACGCTCTCCGCATTGGAGTTGCCCTTCGCCTTGCCGCCCCCATCCTCACCGAACATAGGTGCATCTGCGGAACTGCGATGGCAGACCAATATGGTCGTCATGGTCTGGTATGTCGTAAATCACAGGGTAAAATTGCAAGACATGAAGAAGTCAACGACATCATCAAGAGGAGCCTCGCCACAGCCCGCTGCCCGGCACAAAGAGAACCACACTTATCCAGACCTAACGACCCTCAGAAGCGCCCTGATGGGGTCACCTTGGTGTGTTTGGGGAGGCGGACTAGGTTGTCAGCCCTCGGAAAATCCCTAATTGCTTTATTGACGGATGAGGCCAGTGTCTTGCCTCCTCTGTCTGGTACACCTAAGAATGCATTGCCAAAAAGTAACAGATTGTGCCAGGCTTTGATGGTATCAGGTGCAACAAGGTTATTTGACCCTCTGTTGACTTTTGCGATGAGGCCCGTGTATTTCCCTGCAGCAAAAGGGCGAGAGGCCTTTGGGATGTGGGTGAGTGTCCTGGTTGACGTTGCTTTAATTGCCTCTAGCAGGTCGTCTGTTGCAATGTAATCTGTTGCGATTTGTACTGGTGCAACAGGCTCCTGAGTGCTGCCTCCTCCCACGGGAGGCCTCCCTGACCCAGGACAGTCACCATGCTGGCGTATGACTCTGGAGACAGAGTTGATGCTGACGATGTTCCCACAACCACTGCATGTGCCTCTCCTTTGATTGGCTTCGGGAGGGGTGAGCTGGCTGGTAGCGGCTTCTTCTGCCATCCCCTTAGGTAAAGTGAATGTCACCTTGCACTGGAGTATTTGTCTCTCCCTCCTGGCTGGGGGGGACGAGGTTGTCCCCTATACTATGCGTCATGTCTGGGCAGATGTCTGGGGTGGGTGGGCTCGTGGAGGTGGTGGGTGGGGGTTGGGAGGCTGCGCGCTGGCCCGGTCTGGGAGGGGGGCCGGGGAGGGAAGGCGCGACCACCTGATCGTGGGAGGTGGGGGCGGGGGAGCGGAAGACACTGCACCTCACGGAGGGGGGGGGGAGATACTACACAGGTGGAGTGGTCGAGCGGGAGACACTACACTCAGGGGGTGGGGGGGTGCACTACACTCAGGGGGTGGGGGGAGGCACTTCACCCAGGGGGTGAGGGGAGGGTTGATGTGGCACGTAACACTTGGATAATTTCCTTTTTGTCACTAAACACTGGTGAATGTGTCCTGGCTCACTGGGTGTGGTGCTCTCAACACGATACTCACAATGGTCCAGTCACCACAGGACTGGACTCAACTTATCTTTTTCAAGCACTTATTGGCACACTGGTGACCCAGTCTCTTGACCCCACCACATGTGTCCTTCCACCCTTTCCTGGTGAGAGAGCCGTAGGGCGTGTGGCGTGTGTGGGCGTGGGCTGGCGGTGGGCGTGGGGTAGCGGTGGGCGTAGGGTTGCGTGGGTGACGGTGGGCGTGGGGTGGCGGTGGGCGTAGGGTTGCGTGGGGTGACGGTGGTCGTGGGGTGGACGATGGTCGTCGGGTCAGCCGCCGGGAGAGGGTAGCTGGGTGGGCTGGCGAGGCCTGTGGGAGGCTAGGGAGAGGGGGGGAGAAGGTATCCCGGTCACACACAATTAGCACAAAGTTTCACAGGTGCATTATGTTTATCACTACAAACTCACCGTTCATCTGAAAAGACGCACACATTCACTTATAAGACTGCTGGAATACAAGCAGGTTTGTGAGCCTCCCCTTCACTCCCCCCCTCCTCCACATGAGGCCTCCTCCCCGCCTGGAGGCTGTTGTTTATGGAGGCACTGAGATAACCCTCACCCAGGCCTGTGTCCTTCCCCTCCATAGCACGCCTCCCGCCAGGACAACACACCTTTTACAGTTGATTCTGTTGCACTGCTGGAAAGGTAGGCTTCCTCGACCCACTAAGAGTCTTCAGCAGGTATTAACACAGAGATGAGTCGATTCTTGACTTCCTCAGGCACTGTTATCCTTGTTGAATGGGCACAAATGTGGGACCCAACCCCCTGCACGACCGACTGTTACGGCTGCCACCTCTCTCTCTCTCTCTCTCTCTCTCTCTCTCTCTCTCTATATATATATATATATATATATATATATATATATATATATATATATATATATATATATATATATATATATATATATATATATATATATATATATATGTATATATATATATAAATATATATATAAAAAGTTTGTGAGGGTACCACCTCTGGTGCCAATGTGGGGACCCATAGCCTCGGAGAAGAAAATAAAAAGTATTCAGAGGAGACCTTGTGGTTTCTCACTGAACACTAATATTATCTTCTCCTACCACCCCCATTCTTTTGTATGTACACATATATATTTACTTTATTTGAACTTTGTTACAAAAAAGGAGTTACATACGGGTTACAAAGATGGTTATCATAGGTTGTCGAGTTCCTCCAGCTCCTCAGATGGCAGGCAGGAACCCTGGATGCAGTGCGCATTTCCCCTCTGTATCGCCACACTGAGGCGCTGGAAAAGAAAGCTTGCAGCTCTTGGGTCCCTTGTTGTTTCAATGAGCCTAGAACCCAGTTCCTTCAAAAAACTGGTAGCACTTTTACCCCAGGCGCCGACTGTCTCAGAAGCAATGGGGACAAAATTGTAGAGGTGATCCAGGTCTCTATACTTACGGGATTTGGCCGCTTCCCTGTGGGTGGCAGCGCCACCTGGTTGTGCAACACTGAGGTTAATGTAGGTGTTAGCCAGGGTTGATACGCACGTGTAGTCCCATACCAACTGCTTGTTATTCTTCCAGGGGTTCACTGTGATACCATCCGGGCGACCAAAAAGACCATCAGAGTTACGGGGCGTTAGGTAACGGGGCTCTCTTTCAGCTGGGCATCCAGGTTTGGTGAGGCTCCTCTTGATGATGTCGTTAACTTCACTGTGCCTCGAGTGCCATCCCCCTGTGCTTTGGCAGAGTAGGCCATGGTGGCCGTACCTGTCAGCCACCACCTCGCCGCAATTACACCTATATCTGGTGTGGATTGGGGCAGCAAGGCGGAGGGCCACAGCAATTCGGAGGGCCACAGCAATTCGGAGGGCGTGTGGTGTGAGACGCGTGCCAGTTGCCGACATTGGGGTTGCTAACAGGAAATCCCCTGCATGTGGTGCTGCTACTGCTGTGAGGTGAGCAATGTCGTGTTGTGTTGTTGCAGCACCCAGGCACTCTGCAGCAACTTGGTCTACAATGGGGCCATCCCAGCTGGATTGCTTGTGGGCTTTTGGGGATGGTGGTTGAGGTGATTGGCCTGCACGAGAGGCCCACTCTGTGGCACAGCGTGTAAAATTGGGATCATGTACACCTGCCAGCTGATGTAAGTGGGCCGGTAGAATTTCCTTGACAAGGTCGTCGGATGCTGATAAGGAGGACAGGAAGGGTGGAACAGCGATTTGCGTTGTTGTTCGAACTCCGAGGCCCCCAAGTCTTACGGGAAGAGAGGCTTGTTTCCACTGTAGGTCATCGAGAGAGAGGTTTTCTAGCATTGATTTCAGTTACCGGTCATACTCACTTAGTTTTTGGCTATTGTAAGATGGTGAACACCTCAGAAAGTAGGTTAACCTGGGGAGGGACAGACATCTGGTGATGAGGTAGAGTGCATCATGAGCATCAATATCCTCAATCCTCCCATCCATCCTCTTAAGGTCTATATATATATATATATATATATATATATATATATATATATATATATATATATATATATATATATATATATATATATATATATATATATTTATATATATATAATATATATATATAATATATATATATATATATATATATATATATATAATATATATATATATATATATATATATATATATATATAAATATATATATATATATCTATATATATATATATATATAATATATATATATATATATATATATATATATATATATATATATATATATATATATATATATAATATGGAAGGGAGTACCACCTCTAGCTGGAAGAAGGGGGACCCATAGCCTCGGAGGAAACCACGCATAACGCATTAGAGGGAATGTTTAGATCCCCTCCAATACAGTTTCTGTGTGCTTTTCTCCTACCACCCCCTTCCTTAAATATATATATATATATATATATATATATAATATATATATATATTATATATATATATAAATATATATATATATATTAAATATATATATATATAAATATATTAAATATATATATATATATATATATATATATATATATATATATATGTATATATAAATATATATATATCTATATGTATATATAAATATATATATATATATATTTATATATAAATATATATATATAAATATATATATATATATATATATATATATATATATATATATATATATGTATATATATATATATATATATATATATATATATATATATATGTCGTACCTAGTAGCCAGAACGCACTTCTTGGCCAACTATGCAAGGCCCGATTTGCCTAATAAGCCAAGTTTTCCTTGAATTAATATATTTTCTCTAATTATTTTCTTATGAAATGATAAAGCTACCCATTTCATTATGTATGAGGTCAATTTTTTTTTATTGGAGTTAAAATTAACGTAGATATATGACCGAACCTAATCAACCCTACCTAACCTAACCTAACCTATCTTTATAGGATAGGTTAGGTTAGGTAGCCGAAAAAGTTAGGTTAGGTTACGTTAGGTAGGTTAGGTAGTCGAAAAACAATTAATTCATCAAAACTTGGCTTATTAGGCAAATCGAGCCTTGCATAGTAGGCTGAGAAGTGCGTTCTGGCTACTAGGTACGTAGTATATATATATATATATATATATATATATATTTATATATATATATATATATATATATATATGTCGTACCTAATAGCCAGAACGCACTTCTCAGCCTACTATGCAAGGCCCGATTTGCCTAATAAGCCAAGTTTTCCTGAATTAATATATTTTTTCTAATTTTTTTCTTATGAAATGATAAAGCTACCCATTTCATTATGTATGAGGTTAATTTTTTTTTATTGGAGTTAAAATTGACGTAGATATATGACCGAACCTAACCAACCCTACCTAACCTAACCTAACCTATCTTTATAGGCTAGGTTAGGTTAGGTAGCCGAAAAAGTTAGGTTAGGTTAGGTTAGGTAGGTTAGGTAGTCGAAAAACAATTAATTCTTGAAAACTTGGCTTAATAGGCAAATCGGGCCTTGCATAGTGGGCTGAAAAGTGAGTTCTGGCTATTAGGTACGACATATATATATATATATATATATATATATATATATGTCGTACCTAATAGCCAGAACGCATTTCTCAGCCTACTATTCAAGGCCCGATTTGCCTAATAAGCCAAGTTTTCATGAATTAATGTTTTTTCGTCTACCTAACCTACCTAACCTAACCTAACCTAGCTTTTTTTGGCTACCTAACCTAACCTTACCTATAAATATAGGTTAGGTTAGGTTAGGTAGGGTTGGTTAGGTTCGGTCATATATCTACGTTAATTTTAACTCCAATAAAAAAAAATTGACCTCATACATAGAGAAAAGGGTTGCTTTATCATTTCATAAGAAAAAAATTATAGTAAATATATTAATTCAGGAAAACTTGGCTTATTAGGCAAATCGGGCCTTGAATAGTAGGCTGAGAAGTGAGTTCTGGCTACTAGGTACGACATATATATATATGTCGTACCTAGTAGCCAGAACTCACTTCTCAGCCTACTATGCATGGCCCAATTTGCCTAATAAGCCTAGTTTTCATGAATTAATGTTTTTTCTACAACCTAACCTACCTAACCTAACCTAACCTAACGTTTTCGGCTAACTAACCTAACCTAACCTATAAAGATAGGTTAGGTTAGGTTAGGTAGGGTTGGTTAGGTTCGGTCATATATCTACGTTAATTTTAACTCCAATAAAAAAAAAAATTGACCTCATACATAATGAAATGGGTAGCTTTATCATTCATAAGAAAAAAAATAGAGAAAATATATTAATTCAGTAAAACTTGGCTTATTTGGCAAATCGGGCCTCGCATAGTAGGCTGAGAAGCGAGTTCTGGCTACTAGGTACGACATATATATATATATATATATATGTATATATAAATATATATATATATGTATATATGTCGTACCTAATAGCCAGAACGCACTTCTCAGCCTATTATGCAAGGCCCGATTTGCCTAATAAGCCAAGTTTTCATGAATTAATATATTTTCTCAATTTTTTTTCTTATGAAATGATAAAGCTACCCATTTCATTATGTATGGGGTAAATTTTTTTTTATTGGAGTTAAAATTAACGTAGATATATGACCGAACCTAACCAACCCTACCTAACCTATCCTAACCTGTCGTTATAGGTTAGGTTAGGTTAGGTAGCCAAAAAAGTTAGGTTAGGTTAGGTTAGGTAGGTTAGGTAGTCTAAAACCAATTAATTCATGAAAACTTGGTTTATTAGGCAAATCGGGCCTTGCATAGTAGGCTGAGAAGTGAGTTCTGGCTACTAGGTACGACATATATAAATATATATATATATATGTATATATAAATATATATATATATATATATATATATATATATATATATATATATATATATATATATATATATATATATATATATATATATATATATATATATATAGGGAAGGGAGTACCACCTCTGGCTGGAAGAAGGGGGACCCATAGCCTCGGAGGAAACCACACATAACGCATTGGAGGGAATGTGTATTCCCTCCAATACAGTTTCTGTGTGCTTTTCTCCTACCACCCCCTTCCCTTTTTTTTTTTCCTTTATTGTGTATTTAAAGGTTACAAAACATACAAGACAAATGACTAAAGGTTATGGATCTCTTGAAGCTCCTCCGCTTCTGGACAGGAACCGAGGACGCAGCAAGCATTTCCCCTCTGGATCGCCACACTGAGACGCTGAAATAAAAAACTGGAAGCCCTTGGGTCTCTGGTGACGTCAATGAGCTTGGACCCCAATTCCTTGAGAAATCCCAAGGCACTCTTGCCCCAGGGGCCATGCGTCTCAGACGCTATGGGAACAAAGAGGTATTGACCTTCCAGTCGCCTGTACTTGAGTGATTTTGCTGTTTCCCTGTGGTTGGCCGCCCCACCTGCTTGATCAGCTCCGAAGTGTACATAGGTGTCAGCCAGGGTGGATACACATGTGTAGTCCCACACCAACTGTCTACCCTCCTTCCCTGAGTATATGGTGATGCAATCAGGGCGAAGTGCTGGGAAATCCGGGTTTTGGACCCCTAGGATGCGAGGTTCTCTCTCCGCTGGGCACCCAGCTGAGACGAGGCTTCTCTTGATGATGTCATTGATATATATATATATATATATATATATATATATATATATATATATATATATATATATGTATATATAAATATATAGGAAACATTGATGAATGTCACAGACGGGTTCGATCATTGTTGCAAGTCAAACACTTCTTCGAATTCCTCTGAAGTTGGACTAGTGCCCAAGACGCAACAGGCATTTCCCCTCTGAATCGCAACACTGAGGCGCTGGAACAAGAAACTTTTTGCTCTCTGGTCTTTTGTAGCGCTGATCAATTTGTTCCCCAATTCCTTCAGGAACTTCAATGCACATTTTCCCCACAAACCGAGGGTCTCCGAGCCGATCGGAACAAAGCTGTAGCAGTGTGCTAGACCTCTGTATTTAATAATTTTCTGCGATTCCCTGAAAGAAGCAGCACCACCGCTTTCACGTGTGCTGTAGTGGAGGTAGGTACTGGCCAGTGTGGCAGCGCACGTGTAGTCCCATACCACTTGCTTACCATCCTTCCAAGGTAGCAAGGTGACCCCATCAGGGCGCTTCTGAGGGTCGTTAGGTCTGGATAAGTGTGGTTCTCTTTGTGCCGGGCAGCGGGCTGTGGCGAAGCTCCTCTTGATGATGTCGTTGACTTCTTCATGTCTTGCAATTTTACCCTGTGATTTACGACATACCAGACCATGACGACCATATTGGTCTGCCATCGCAGTTCCGCAGATGCACCTATGTTCGGTGAGGATGGGGGCGGCAAGGCGAAGGGCAACTCCAATGCGGAGGCTGAGAAGTGCGTTCTGGCTACTAGGTACATATATATTTATATATATATTTATATATATATATATATATATATATATATATATATATATATATATATATATATATATATATATATATATATATATATATATATTTATATTTATATATGTCGTACCTAGTAGCCAGAACGCACTTCTTGGCCTACTATGCAAGGCCCGATTTGCCTAATAAGCCAACTTTTACTGAATTAATATATTTTCTCTAATTTTTTCTTATGAAATGATAAAGCTACCCATTTCATTATGTATGAGGTCAATTTTTTTTATTGGAGGTAAAATTAACGAAGATATATGACCGAACCTAACCAACCCTACCTAACCTATCCTTATAGGTTAGGTTAGGTTAGGTAGCCGACAAAGTTAGGTTAGGTTAGTTGGTTAGGTAGTCGAAAAACAATTAATTTATGAAAACTTGGCTTATTAGGCAAATTGGGCCTTGCATTGTAGGCTGCGAAGTGCATTCTGGCTACGAGGTACGACATATATACACACATATATATATATATATATATATATATATATATATATATATATATATATATATATATATATATATATATATATATATATATATATATTTATGTCGTACCTAGTAGCCCGAACGCACTTCTCAGCCTACTATGCAAGGCCCGATTTGCCTAATAAGCCAAGTTTTCCTGAATTAATATATTTTCTCTATTTTTTTTCTTATGAAATGATAAAGCTACCCATTTAATTATGTATGAGGTCATTTTTTTTATTAGAGTTAAAATTAACATAGATATATGACCGAACCTAACCAACCCTACCTAACCTAACCTAACCTATCTTTATAGTTTAGGTTAGGTTAAGTAGCAGAAAAAGTTAGGTTAGGTTAGGTTAGGTTAGGTAGGTTAGGTAGTCGAAAAACAATTAATTCATGAAAACTTGGCTTATTAGGCTAATTGGGCCTTGCATAGTAGGCTGAGAAGTGCGTTCTGGCTACTAGGTACGACATAAATATATTGATGAAAAACGCTGACTAACCTCACACTTATCTGGTGCCCTCGGCAAGTGGAGATATTTGAGATGTATATATATCTCGAAGTCTCTACTTCTTTTGTAGGGTCTGATGGTGTAGTGGGTTAAAGCGTACTAGTTATGGCAGCTACTGGAAGGTAGTTGTGCTTTCTGGGTTCGAGTCCCACTGGTGGGTGTTGTCCAAAGATTGTTAATCTTCACTTGTGGTTTATGCAAGTATAGGCTTATAGCATGGACACGAGTTCTCTCACATTGACAGTGGCTTGATGAAAAACGCAGACTAACCTCACACTTATCTGGTGCCCTCGGGAAGTGGAGATATTTGAGATGTATATATATCTCGAAGTCTCTACTTCTTTTGTAGGGTCTGATGGTGTAGTGGGTTAAAGCGTACTAGTTATGGCAGCTACTGGAAGGTAGTTGTGCTTTCTGGGTTCGAGTCCCACTGGTGGGTGTTGTCCAAAGATTGTTAATCTTCACTTGTGGTTATGCAAGTATAGGCTTATAGCATGGACACGAGTTCTCTCACATTGACAGTGGCTTGATGAAAAACGCAGGCTAACCTCACACTTATCTGGTGCCCTCGGGAAGTGGAGATATTTGAGATGTATATATATCTCGAAGTCTCTACTTCTTTTGTAGGGTCTGATGGTGTAGTGGGTTAAAGCGTACTAGTTATGGCAGCTACTGGAAGGTAGTTGTGCTTTCTGGGTTCGAGTCCCACTGGTGGGTGTTGTCCAAAGATTGTTAATCTTCACTTGTGGTTTATGCAAGTATAGGCTTATAGCATGGACACGAGTTCTCTCACATTGACAGTGGCTTGATGAAAAACGCAGACTAACCTCACACTTATCTGGTGCCCTCGGGAAGTGGAGATATTTGAAATGTATATATATCTCGAAGTCTCTACTTCTTTTGTAGGGTCTGATGGTGTAGTGGGTTAAAGCGTACTAGTTATGACAGCTACTGGAAGGTAGTTGTGCTTTCTGGGTTCGAGTCCCACTGGTGGGTGTTGTCCAAAGATTGTTAATCTTCACTTGTGGTTTATGCAAGTATAGGCTTATATACATATATATATATATATATATATATATATATATATATATATATATATATATACATATACATATATATATATATATATATATATATATATATATATATATATACATATATATATATATATATATATATATATATATATATATATATATATATATATATATATATATATATATATTTATTTATATATATATTTTGTGACGGTGTCCACCCCTGTATTTCTTCCTTCCCAGCTTGGAAGAGTCATATCTCCATAGCCTAAGTGTTCTGCAATATTCAGGGAACATTTTCATGTGTGGGAAAGCAGGGAGCGTGATTAATTTAAGCTGGCTGTAAAGTGGCAAGCTAAGTTTGAAAATGCAAGGTGCTTATGCCTTTTGATGCACAGGATGGTGACGGGCGGTCCTGTTTCCCGCCAAGACGTCCTGACACTTCTCATCACCTGATTGGCCATGTGAGGTCACGTGCCGGAAGTGACCAATGACGAGAACCCTGAGCAGTGTGACGTCATTAGGCGAGGGGTGGCTGGTGCCTGGGGCGGGAAGACAGTATGTCACGAGCCATCAGAGAGGGAAGATACGCTTGAGCGAGCTCCGGACCTAGAGAGCCCTTGCCAATAGATTTAAGCTCCACTTCGATACTGCAGACAGTCTGGGAAGCCATCCAACTTCCGTGGAGTGCCTGGAGGCAAGGACTGACCGGATTGAAGAGCCAAAAGCCGTATCAAGAATCTGCAGCAGAAGGGACGTTGGGCTGGTGACGTCTGGGACGCCCACTAGAGGACCTTAAGGCGAGGGAAAGCTGTGCTGGACTGTGAAGAGTCGACAGTGCCAGTGAGCGTGGAGGACGACGACGGAGGTACCTGTCTTCAGTACCCCAGTGAATAGGAGGAGGGAGGCAGTACCTGTTGGATGTGAGCACGGCGAGGACGCGTTACCACGAAGGCGATGGAGGAACCTGTGTGAGTTTGGGAACTGTTCATCAGGAGACCAGAAGCCAGGACCAGGCTTCTCAACATCCCTCAACAGAGGACGAGTCAACTTCGTGGTTTGAGTGAAATAAAATAGATAATTGTCCCTCCCTTACCCCTTTTTGATCTAGGCGAGTTAGAGTATTTTATATGTTGTGAACATTTCTTCTCATTTTATTGTCTAAGTGACAGGACGTTAGGCTAGGAGCCAAAAACTCATTCAGGCATAAGTTGATGTGGGTGAGCATTAACGGGGTGATGTTAGTGATCCTGGAAGGGTAGCTGGTGTGCAAGGAGCCAGCAACGTACTCTGAAACGCACAGCTGATCGCATCGCTGGAGGCTTGGAAAACTACGACGTTCTGTCAGCTAGAGCCGTCAGCTGATTGTGCTGCCAGAGGCGCGAGGTGTGTGCCCGCGCCGGGGGAGTGGATCCAGTCAGCTGACCGTGTTGCCAGAGACGTGTCATCGATAAATGCTGCCGCCAGCGGATGATTCCAACATAGACATTTCTTTATGCCATTTGTAAATGTATATATGTTTTTTCAGTAAACTTTTAAATCAACTGAGGAGTTTAAGTGAGCCTCCATTCTCTAGGGCTAGATACATTATATACTTATGAGACCATTAGTGACACCTTGCACTGCACGTGACATTGCATCCTTAGCCAAGATAATTAATGAGACCACTGACGTGTTGCTGGGACACGAGTATAAACACCCAGCTGGCGACCTCAGGACAGATCAGATAAAGCAAGAGAAAATGTTCCAGTGTCAGGACAGGCAGGTTTAAGCGAGTTATAAGAAGCTTGAACCTCCCCACTCGCTAGGGGTGTATAAGGCCAGCCCTTAGTTGACTGGGGAAGCCCAAGGGCGAGCAATGGCGCCCGGTACTGAGGGGCTAAGACCTGTGGGACGACCCCAACCACAGGGTGGAAGGGGGTGAACCCTGACAGTGGCGACCTCACCAGGATTCATCGAACGACAGTGGACAAAGGATTGCAAGTGCAGGGCAGGTGTATTAAGGGCGATATTGGTCTCGGTTTACACTGTACGCTAGTGTATTCCCTGTGTACAGTTACTCAATAGCCTAGAGATGAAGGATGACAGAGTAAAGAAGTTTATTGAGTCGAGGTATGCGCAGGAGTTGGAAGAGTGCACCAAGGCTCAGCTGCAGCTAGTGGCGGACCATTTTGGGTTGAGATTGAGGTCCTCCAGGGTGGCGGAGCGTCGGATTGAGATCATGGCTCAGCTCAGGGCCCAAGAGGAGGCTTCCAAGGAAGGACCACCCCAGGTACCTGCCAGTGTTGGTGGTAACCGGAGCGACGAAGGTAGCAGTAGGGGACCCAGCGATAGTAGCAGGAGAAGCATGAAGCTAGAGATAATGAAAATGCAGCTTGAAGCTCAGCTGAAGCGGAAGGAGCACAAAGTTCAGCTGAAGCAAGAGGAGCGCGAAGCCCAGCTGAGGCAAAAGGAGTGTGAGCGCAAAGCCCAGCTGAAGCAAGAGGAGTGCGAAGCCCAGCTGAAGCGAGGTGAGCGCGAGGCTCAGCTGAAGCGTGAGGAGCGCTAAGCACAACTACAACGTGTTACGGCCCTACTGGGGCGTAACCGGGTTCTTCTCTGGTGTTATTAGAATTTGGGAATCCGGCCCCAAGTTAGTAGAGGCTTTCAAGGGATGTCTTCCGTAACGCAAGTTAACTTAAAGGGGGAGGGATACAAATGTTCTGATTTATATATATTATTTCACCACCACCATAAATAAATATATAACAGTCACACGGGGGTTATAAATACACTATAATGTACAGAATTATCTTCCTCCGAAGACACAGGATGCTCCACAGTGCTCACGATGAGTAGCCCTGGTTCTCTTCGGCCCACGATGAATCCTCTTTGATTCTCTCGGCGAATCTACTCTGGCCACAGGCCAGCCAAATCACAGTCCCACTGGGTGCTCCGTCGTGGAGGCCTTCAACCACAATCCAGCCTGTAGCTGGCAGGTTCCGATCAGCTCCGCTGTGTAGGCCACTCCACTACCGATACTAGGGTTGCGAGCCCTAGGCAGGAGCCTCGTGTGATCCCGCTGATCACCCTCCTCTCGCAAGACCACAGTGGTTAGTCTCTTCCACCAGCCAGCCCCGGATAAGGCGATTCCTGATACTGCCACGTCACAGGCAGGCTAACACTCTCAGCAGTGTTCATCCGGGGGTGACTCACAGCTTCTTCAGCAAACTCGTGGAGAGACCTTGGCTGCCTTGGGTAGACTGATCCATCGTCCAATACAGCAGTGCCAGGTCGACTCTGTAATCAGACACGTCATTAGTGCTGGGGACACTACATGGGGTCACTAAGAAACATCACTTACAAGCTTAGACAAAAACGTCCACCTATTTACTTCATAGATGGCGTTCACTGTCTAAGAGCCACCTCACCAGAGGTCAGCAGTGGCTACGTTATGAGCTGATTAAGACGGGAAACCAGCCCCTGTGGCCGGTATATCCCGTCCTCGCTAGATGACCTTGTCCATGTTGCGGGGTTTTCGGCTGGCGATTCACAGATGGCGCTGATTTCATGGCTCCGTGCTCTGACGCTGGATTCGGGTCCGTAACACGTCCCCACCAAAAGAATTTGGTTTAGGTTTCTAAAAAAAACACAAAGGAAACAAACCAAATTAGTCAGAGGTCTAGATGCGGGACAATGCGTCAGCTACCACGTTATCCACTCCTTTGATGTGCTCGATCTGGAGGGGATATTGTTGCAGATGTAGACTCCATCTGGTGAGTCTGAGGTTCTTCTGCCTAAGCTGAGCGAGAAACTTTAGAGGGTTATGTTCAGTTCGTACTAATATAGGGTGACTATTACTTGTTAGATATACCTCAAAGTGTTGGACTGAACTAATTAAGGCCAACGTTTCTTTTTCTATGACGGAATAGTTGAGCTGACTGGGGGTAAATTTCTTAGAATGGTAGGCTACAGGATGTTCCACCCCTTTTTCATCCGTCTGAGATAGTACTGACCCCAGGCCATAGTCAGAAGCGTCGACAGTCAGGATAAATCTATCCTCAAAACTCGGGGACTTGAGGATCGGAGAAGAGATTAGAATTGCCTTTAGGCTCTCAAAGGCTTCCTGGCAATTCTCTTTCCACAATAGTTTTACCCCCTTCTTCAAAAGATTTGTCAGAGGGGCGGCGATGGATGAAAAGTTAGGGACAAACTTACGGTAGAAACCAGACATACCGAGGAAACGTAAGATGTCCTTCCTGGTGGCTGGTGTAGGATACTGGACTATTGCCTCTACCTTGCTGGCCTTTGGCGCAATCCATCCTCCTCCAGCCTTATGACCTAAAAAGACGACAGAGGTTCTGGCAAACTCAGATTTGTGTAGGTTGACCACCAATCCCGACTGGAGCATGGCCTCGAAGAAATCCTCTATGTGACGTAGATGGTCCTGCCAATTAACATCATATATTAGCACATAATCGATGTAGACCAAGGTGTTTTCTACGTCACGCAACACAATGCCCATCAGCCTCTGAAAGGTGGAGGCTGTGTTTTTCATCCCGAACGGCATCACCTGACATTCAAACAGCCTGTCGGGAGTCACAAACGCCGATATGAGTTTGGCCCTCTCCGTGAGGGGAACTTGCCAATAGCCCTTGAACAGGTCAAATTTTGTCAGGTAGCTAGCTTTACCTATGGCATCGAGATATTCCTCTACCCTGGGGAGAGGATAGGTATCAGCTACTGTGACCTTATTCACCTGGCGATAATCAATACAGAAACGGTATTTCTTACCAGGTTTGGGCACTAGTAGTATCGGGGATGACCATGGGCTCGTGCTCGGGGCTATTAGATGGTATTTCAGCATGTATTCCACCTCATCTTTCACCACCCTTTTCTTCAGGGGGTTGAGTCGGTAAGGGTGTTGCTTTATAGGCCGGACTCCTTCCTCCAGCACGACATCATGCCGTAGAACAGATGTTAGTCCTGGAACATCTCTAAAGATAGTCTTGTACATTCGGATCATTTGCAGCAATGATGGTTGATCTCCTTCGGCCACATGTGTCAACTTCACCTGCAATTTATGTAGAATCTCTGAGTTAGTAAGTACCTCCTCATCCTCCTCAATGTCATCTTTAGTTGTCACCATGGTTATTGGGAGTGTATCTCAACCCTCATACTTTTTGATCATGTTAACATGAACTAAAGTTTCTTTCTTCCGGCGGTCTGGAGTGTTAAGAAGGTAATTGTGACTAGTAACCTTCCTTAAGACCTGGTAAGGACCTACAAATTTGGCGCTCAAATTTCCAGTCACTGTAGGTGTACATTCCAAAACCAGATCCCCTACTAGGAAATCTCTTTGTTTGGTCCTCTTATCATACCTGCTCTTGGTGGTCTTTTGCATACCCTCTAAGGTTTTCTTAGCCATTTCCCATGCAGAGAACAACCTGCTTTTATTTGTAGATAACCAGTCCACAACGTCTTCGTTGGTCTCCTTGTCTAGCCAATGGTCTCGTGCCACTTCTAAGGGACCTCTCACAGAGTGGCCATAAATCATCTCGAATGAGGAGATTCCTAGTGATTCGTTAGGCACTGATCTTACCGCAAATAGGAGGTAGGGTAAGTCTTCGACCCACTTACTCTGCCGGTCATGGCAAAACTTCCGAAGCATGCCCTTCAGCGTCTGGTGGAGACGCTCCAAAGCGCCTTGCGACTCGGGATGATAGGCACTGGAGGTAATCTGTTGGATTCCCAGGTCGGCGATCTGTTGGCGAAACAAACGTGACATAAAATTTGATCCCTGATCCGTCTGAATGGTCTTAGGGAGACCGTATCGCGAGACGAACCAGAGTAGATGTTTCACCAAGACCTTAGCGGTGATGGTCTTAAGGGGGATCGCTTCTGGGTACCTACTGACCCGATCTAGTATAGTGAGCAAATGCTGCACCCCTGAGGTAGAAGGCAGAAGCGGGCCTACTATATCCAGGATGAGGTGCTCGAAGGGCTCACCTATGGATGGAATGGGGCATAAAGGGGCTTTGGGGACAGGCTGGTTTGCTTTCCCTGCCATCTGGCAGGTATGGCAGGTTTTGCAGAAGCGACGTACGTCCTTCTTCATATGCGGCCAATAGAAACACTTGGCTAGTCGTTGAAAGGTCTTCGAGACCCCACCATGTCCAGCAAATCTATCGGCATGAGCCGTTTCTAACAGCTTAGATCGGAACACGGCTGGGACGACTATCTGCTCACCTACCTCAGTTGACTGGCGGTATTTCGGAGGATGCCGGCGACATAGTACATCACTCGACCATACGTACAAATCACCTCCTTTCGTAGGAGAGTCAAGGGTGATAGCTAACTTCTGTATCTGAGGGTCGTTTCTCTGCTCTTCTATCAGACGGACTCGAGTCCAGTATTCAGGAACCGGCAACGGGACGGGCGGGACTGGTGTATGGCTACTCTTAACCTGTGGGATAGGAGGAGAGTCAAACAAAGTACTTAAATCTGGTGGTACCTGGAATTGAGCCTGAGACCTTGTTTGTACCGCCGCAATTGGACTTGTCTCTTCACACACTGGATCTTCCACTACCACGGGATAGTTAGGTAGCAAACCTAGGGCTAAGTCATTGGCCAAAATAACGTCAATCCCATCTATGGGAAGACTATCCACCACAGCCAACTGACACTCACCTTTGAAGTGTTGGGATTCTAGACGCACCTGTACCAAAGGGGCAACGTACAATGTGGAAGGGAATCCACCCAGGATTACCTTCTGCGTCCCATTCGCTGATATACCTTCGGGTAATGAATTTTCCATAATCAGAGACTGGGCAGCTCTACTGTCTCTGAGTACTACCACGGGCTTACGCGAGTGGTCACTTGATACATACCCTTGGGAAGTATATGGGGCGAACAATTCTTTCCTATTCTCTAGGGTGGATGTCGGTGGTACTATACTATTTACCAGCATAACCTCCCTACGTGGATTGTTACCTGTATTGCTACGACACCTAGCAGCAATGTGTCCTTTCTTTCCACAGGTCCAACACATTATGTCCCTTTTTGGACTAATCCTCCTAGGACTATCTGGGGTTGATTTGGCAGCACTACGAGGGACGGTCTTATCCTCCGGTTTATGTTTGGCTGTATATCTTGAATAGGTCTTCGGGACATACCTAGCAGAAGGCCTGTGTCAGGATGTATTCTTCAGCCATAGTGGCTGCTGCACTTAAGGTCTCTACCTGTTGTTCTTCTAAGTACGTCTTCAGATCTCCAGACAGACAGTCTTTGAAGTCCTCCAACAATATGAGCTGCTCAAGGTCTTCTTTGGTCTCCACCTTCCGAGAGGCACACCACTCTTGGAAAAGCCGTTCCTTGATGGTCGCGAATTCGGTGAACGTGTGCTCCGAGGTCTTTTTCAGGTTTCTAAACTTCTGCCTGTAAGCCTCAGGTACCAATTGGTAAGCCATGAGCATTACCTTCTTCACCTTGTCGTAATCGCTGGAGTCATCAAGGGACAACGTGGAGTAGGCGATTTGGGCCTTCCCAGTCAAGACGGACTGTATCATGATGGCCCAATTCTCCTTTGGCCACTCCAAAGAGGCTGCGACTTTCTCGAAGGCCGCGAAGAACTTCGAAACTTCCTTCTCGTTGAACTTCGGGTCCATTTTGATGTTCCTTACCGGATAGAAAATACTTGTGTCCGTTGTTTGCCTCCGACCACCTAATCGCCAAAACTTCTAGCACATGTTGTCTCTCTTTTTCCTCTCTGTCTCGTCGTTCTTGCCTGTCTCGTTCTTCTCTTTCTCTTTCTCGTTCTTCTCTCTCTCGTTTCTCTTCTCTTTCTCGCTCTTCTCTTTCTCTTTCTCGTTCTTCTCTTTTTTCTTCTCTTTCTAGTTCTAAACGCCTCAACTCTAATTCTTTTTCTAGTCTCTCTCTTTCCATTTCTTGTCACTCTCTTTCGATTTCTAATTTCTTATCTTCTCTCTCTCTCTCGCTTTCTCTTCTCTCTCTCTAGCTTTTTCCATTCTATTTCATGGTGGATCTCTAGTTCACGCATTTTCACAGTAAGTAAACTTATATTCAGTTCACTCTCCTCACTTTCCTTTATACTATGTGCCTCGCTTTCCTGTTTCTCCTTGGCCTTCAAGTGTTTGTGAACCTTTGACAAGATCTCAACACGGGAATCACTTGCACGTGTTTTGATCTCCAGAAAGGCACTCACTAACACAAGTTCTGGTTTCCCCAGATATTTCAATCTTGCAAGACAGTCCTCCTTGTTCAGAAAATCCTGAACATCGTCCAGATCGTCGATGGTCGCTTTTTCTGCCATTGTCACTTAGATGGAGCACTAGCACTTAACACACCGCTTTACTTGAGCACTTAATCGCACCTAGCACCTCACTTGCCACTGTTGCACGTAATCACACCGAGCACCGCACACTACAATATTGCACGTAATCACACCGGGCACCGCACTACAATATTGCACGTAATCACACCGGGCACCGCACTACAATATTGCACGTAATCACACCGAGCACCGCACAGGACGTACAACATCCTAATAATTACACACAGGGGAAATTATTTACAGGGGATTGCACTACATCACCACCCCTGTCAAACATACTTGACAAGGGGTCGGATCTCGCTGGGGATGCCAATTATGTTACTGCCCTACTGGGGCGAAACCGGGTTCTTTTCTGGTGTTATTAGAATTTTTAGAATCCGGCCCCAAGTTAGTAGAGGCTTTCAAGGGATGTGTTCCGTAACGCAAGTTAACTTAAAGGGGGAGGGATACAAATGTTCTGATTTATATATATTATTTCACCACTACTATAAATAAATATATAACAGTCACACGGGGGTTATAAATACACTATAATGTACAGAATTGTCTTCCTCCAAAGACACAGGATGCTCCACGGTGCTCACGATGAGTAGCCCTGGTTCTCTTCTTTGGCCCACGATGAATCCTCTTTGATTCTCTCAGCGAATCTACCCTGGCCACAGGCCAGCCAAATCACAGTCCCACTGGGTGCTCCGTCGTGGAGGCCTTCAACCACAATCCAGCTGGCAGGTTCCGATCAGCTCCGCTGTGTAGGCCACTCACCCTTCTCTCGCCACACCACAGTGGTTAGTCTCTTCCACCAGCCAGCCCCGGATAAGGCGATTCCTGATACTGCCACGTCACAGGCAGGCTAACACTCTCAGCAGTGTTCGTCCGGGGGTGACTCACAGCTTCTTCAGCAAACTCGTGGAGAGACCTTGGCTGCCTTGGGTAGACTGATCCATCGTCCAATACAGCAGTCCCAGGTCGACTCTGTAATCAGACACGCCATTAGTGCTGGGGACACTACATGGGGTCACTAAGAAACATCACTTACAAGCTTAGACAAAAACGTCCACCTATTTACTCCATAGATGGCGTTCACTGTCTAAGCGCCACCTCACCAGAGGTCAGCAGCGGCTACGTTATGAGCTGATTAAGACAGGAAACCAGCCCCTGTGGCCGGTATATCCCGTCCTCGCTAGATGGCGTTGTCCATGTTGCGGGGTTTTCGGCTGGCGATTCACAGATGGCGCTGATTTCATGGCTCCGTGCTCTGACGCTGGATTCGGGTCCGTAACACAACGAGAAGAAGGAGAAAGGCAACTGCGACGGGAAGAAATAAAAGCGAAGAAGGAGGTTGAGATGCGTTGGGCGGAGCGCGGGCTGCCCTCAGTGTCGGCTTGGCGGGATGAAACCAAGGTCCGGGAACGCGTCCGGGACCCAGGGGACGGCGGTTTTCGGGGGCGTTGCCCGAGTGACAGGTGGAGAGTCACCTCCCAGGAGAGTCAGGTGTTTTAATTGTGGCAGGTGCGGACATTTCGCCCGTGAGTGCGACAAGAACCAGGGGAACTTGGGACTGTTGTTGGAAAAGGAGAGAGTATTTGTTCATACTCCATATCATAGTGGACCCAACGTGAATGGTTGGGAAATGAGGTTGGGTGCACACCCCTTCGTTTTCGGGGCCACAGTGAAGTTTGGGAAGTCAGTCCCAGTGGAGATTGCAGTTCTTCGTGATACGGGTGCTGAGATAAGCATGGTAGCCAGGAGCATTCTTCCTAACGAATATAATGAATCACCTGTGGGAGTGGTGAGAATACGGAGTGTGGGAGAAGAGTACAGGTTGCCACTTCACAAGGTACAGCTGGTTGCCGACTATGGAGCCGAGAAGGCTATCGTAGCTATAGCCCCTAAATATCATTATAGCACGTGTAGATGGTGCTGGGTAACGACCTCGGTGGAGGAAGGATACAACCCGATTGGGCCAGGAGTGCCTATGTGTCAGGCAGTGGTGCGACCCTGCCAGGTGAGGTGTTGGTTGACCCAGGCAGTGGTGAGGTTGCCAACTACACCAATGATAATGTCGTCAGGGACGACAACGACGATGGCGAAAAGACAGAGAGGTCATCGGAGGTCATGGATAACCCCGACGAGGACCTGCGGTTAAGCCTAATGATGCGTGTGAAGGAGTGGCGAGGAGTAGCTGTACAAGCGCCTGGGGCGGTGAAGTTGCTGCAGACCACACTCCCTCCACCAAAAAGGGTGAGCTCAGTGGATGAGCGAACGGCGGTGAGGGGCAGAGTGGAGGAGCCACGACGCAGTGCACCCTATGCCAGCCGGATGAATAGTGGTAGGTGCAAGATGAACCACCGTGGTGAGGTGAGCCACAGGGAGGTGGGCGAGCCCAACCACGAACCGAAGAAGACGTCTACAGGAAAGAGAATCTCATGGAGGAGTGAAGATGTTCGTCGGGAACGAAGGAACGAATGGTATAGGAAAGGTGATTGAAAGAAAGCAGGGGACAGGTATACCCAGGGTAGGCACCGGCCTAGCCAAAGGGGCATTGGACCATCGCAAAAGCCTAGTGTAGAAAAGAGGAAGTTGATGGGTGGAGGACAGGTAACAGGTGTCGCTGTGAGGAGACAGCGCACTTATGGGAGAAGAGGAACCGAGAAGAAAGAAGAATGACGAAGAGGGGATCCTGAGAGGAAGCATGGAGTACCTTTAGGACGTTATGGAAGTGCAAGGATACCTCAGAGTGCACGACGCAGTGGAATCTCTACATGCACTGAACCTTGCAGTGCTACCGAGTCGTTGGAACGCACTCGTGGACACGGAAGGAAGATCCCTTATAGGTGTTCAGGGAACGCCCACTCCACCCGGTATGGTGCCAGTTGGAAGTGTAGAAACACATGTGACTAGCGAGGTGGTACGAGCCACGACACAAACGGAAGAAGTAACACTTCAGGAATGGAGGGAGCAAGAGCATAGTTGCCCTCTCCAATGCTGCTCATTCGATATGACTCTTATTTTAAGGGGAGGGGTATGTGACGGTGTCCACCCCTGTATTTTTTCCTTCCCAGCTTAGAAGAGTCATATCTCCGTAGCCGAAGTGTTCTGTAATGTTCAGGGAACATTTTCATGTGTGGGAAAGCGGGGAGCGAGATTAAGCTGGCTGTAAAGTGGCGAGCTAAGTTTGAAAATGCAAGGGGCTTACGCCTTTTGAAGCACTGGACGGTGACGGGCGGTCCTGTTTCCCGCCAAGACGTCCTGAGGCTTCCCGGCACCTGATTGGCCATGTGAAGTCACGTGCTGGAAGTGACCAATGACGAGAGCCCTGAGTGGTGTGACGTCATTAGGCAAGGGGCGGCTGGCGCCTGGGGTGGGAAGACAGTACGTCACGAGCCGTCAGAGAGGGAAGACGCGCTCGAGCGAGCTCCGGACCTAGAGAGCCCTTACGAATAGATTTAAGCTCCACTTCAATACTGCAGACAGTCTGTTCATACAAACAATACAAAATTAAACAATTATTACAAAAATGGAACAAAATTTCTGACCTAACAACCACAAATGAATTTTAAGATTAGATAATGTGGATTTTTTTTTGTTAATGTACAATATATTTACAAAACCAATGTACAATGGATTTAATGTGCAATATATTTACAAGCTATATACAAGACCTGGATCAAGGAGAGTAACATCGGAGTGATAGCAATCAGGATTTACTGGCCTCAATGTGGTTGCTAGAACATTAATGAACTCTTATGACAAGCACTGTAAAAATACAAATGGCAGTAGACTTAACAATGGCATCTAATTCATAACACAAAATAAAGGTGAGGAAACTTCATCATACTATATATATATATATATATATATATATATATATATATATATATATATATGTATATATATATATATATATATATATATATATATGTATATATATATATATATATATAAATATATATATATATATATATATATATATATATATATATATATATATATATATATATATATATATATATATATATATATATATATATATATATATATATATATATAATGGTAATAATAAGACACATGTGGTGGAAATACTGCAAATGAATTTTGCAAAACAAAACAGAAAAACTGCAGAGTGCACTCAATTATAAATTCTGCGGATATCTACACTTAGCTCATCCAGAGCACTCACTATACAACTCTGGCTCTGACTGAAGGTCAGGAACAGTTGAAACTTCATGTGACAAACTATCAATTTGAGAGATAACCTCGTTAACATCTAGCCAATGGACATGTAGTGAGTGCATGGTTGAAACGAGAGGTCTAGATCTAAGATTATAAGTGCTAGTATAGAGTTGCTGAACATCAAGTGGTCTGTCAACCACAGAAGGTGGTGTCCCAATAGGAGGATCTGTCTGGGTAAGATCATTGTCATCTTCCTCATCAGTCTCGTCAACAGTCATTTTAGCTAACTTCATGTGGTCTAAATGTTCATTTATATACTCTCCTGTTACCAAGTTCTTAAGTCTGTACTTGTTACCTTTGATAAGCTCGGTTACCTTATATGGACCCAAAAATTTCTTAGTTAACTTGTACATAGGACCAGACCTGTGTTGGTTAAGTATTATTACTACAGATCCGATAGTTATTTTACTGGGTTTAGCTTGTGCATTCCTTGCTAGAGTGAACTCGGCTGTTGCTTTGGACAGTTGTTCTAGTATTTTCTTAAATACTAGTTGCATTTGTCTACACTTCACTTGAACAAAATCATCTACTTTATATAAGGGAGTAGGAGGTACGTTAATCAATTCATTAGGGAGGATCTTATCTGTACCAAAATGAATAGCATGAGGTGTGTCACCTGTAGAAACATTAATTGAAGAATTTATAGCACACTGAATTAAGGGTATAAAATCATCCCAATTGTCGTTATCAAAATTCAACGTGACTCAAGGCATCTAACACTTTCCTGTTAGTACGTTCGGCTAATCCGTTGCTTGCTGGATGATAAGGCATGATACTACATTTTTTAATGTTATATAAATCACACAAGCTAGTTAAAATACTATTACTGAATTCTGGACCATTATCTGAAAGGATTACTTTAGGCATACTATATCTACAAATTATTTGGTCATAGTGTGCACTGGCTATTGTTTCTGCTGTTTTGTTTGGGATAGGAACTAGTTCGCAATACCGTGAAAAATTATCAACCATTACAAGCAAATGTTTGTTCCCTATTTCTGTTTCTGCAAAATATGTCAACAAATCCATCGATACTCGTTCATAAGGAGCTTTCGTTGCTGGGTACACCTGAATTGGATTAGGTCCTGAAACATGTCCCTTGTGCTGTAAGCAAGTTTAACATCTGTCAACATAATGAGCAATCTCCTTAGCCATTTTTGGCCAAAAGTACTTCAATCGACCTTGTTGGAGTGTTTGATCCTTTCCTGGATGTGCACTTGCAGGAGCATCATGGATAATTTTTAACACAGTTGGTACCAAGACAGCTGGAACAACTAACTGGCGAAATTTCCTCGGGGCTGTCCCTAGCTTTACTACTCTACACAGTAAATTGTCTAACATCACTAATTCTTTCAATGGTACTGGCGGTTTATGAATCGGGCGAGTGTCTTGCTCAGTCAAAAATTTAATGACGGGTGCCCATATGGGGTCTTGTCTCTGTTCTGTCTCGACTACTGTAGCATCTAATGCTGAGTAATTTAACTGAATCGCAGCAACTTGTCGAGAAAATGCATGAGCTACAACATTTTGCTTTCCTGGAATATTTCCAAATGTGGGATTGAATTCTTGAATTGTGAGCAAATATCTAGCTAACTTTCCAACTGGATTCTTATTTTTGAACAAGGGAATTAATGGTTAGTGATCTGTAAGAACATGAACTGGGTAATTATAAATTGTATCCTTGAAATGTTTAAGTGCCCAGACAACTGACAAGGCTTCTCGTTTTGTTGCGCTATAATTTTTCTTTTCTTTAGATAATGTACGGCTAGCATAAGCTAATGCGTGATCTCGGTAACCTTCTGTTTGAAGTAATGCAGCACCTAAACCTATGTCACTAGCATCTGTAACCTACGTAAAAGGTTTAGAAAAATCTGGGTACCTAAGGACAGGTGACGAAATCAAGGCTGCCTTGAGTTTTTTGAATAACTGATCCTGGGCCTCTCCCCAAACAAAGGGTATATCTTTTTTTTGCAACTTGTAAAATGGAGCAGCTATAATAGAGAATCCGGGGCCTCTCCCCAAACAAAGGGTTCATCTTTTTTTGCAACTTGTAAAATGGAGCAGCTATAATAGAGAATCCAGCAATAAATGAACGATAAAATCCTACAAGACCTGTGAACTGTCTTACGGCTTCTGCGGTACGAGGCGTTGGAAAATCACGGGCAGCAATAATTTTTGATTCATTCAATGTAATACCTGAAGGTGTAACGGTATGACCTAGGAAATTAATCTTCTTTAAAAATGAACATTTTGCAAGCTTTATTTTTAAATATGCTTCATCAAGTACTTTGCAAGTACTTTCTCAAGGTTTTGGAAATGAGTCTGAACATCTTGCAACATGACTATGAGATCATCAAGGTAAACTAGAAGAGTACTTCCTATCAATCTACGAAATAGATTTGTCATGAGCCGTGAAAAGGTTATTGGATTGCTCCGCAAACCAAATGGCATTCTTTTGAAATGAAAATGACCATTGGGAATACTAAAGGCTGTCAATTATTTACTTTCCTCATCAAGGGGGATTTGCCAGAATCCGTGTAACAAATCTATCGTTGAGAATACTTTATTTCGACCAATACTTTGCAACAAATCATTTAGAACTGGAAGTGGGAAACGATCAGGTATCATTACTCTGTTAAGCTTCCGATAATCGATTACAGGTCTCCAAGTCCCATCTCGCTTTGGTACAAGAATCAATGGAGCGTTCATGGCGAATTACTCGATTCAATTACATCACTCTGTAACATTTCCTCTATGAGTCTATCGGCTTCTGCTCTCTGAGAATGGGGAAGGCGGTAAGCTGGTACATAAATAGGCATAGTTCCTTGTTCAAGGGGAATTTTATATGTAATATGAGGAGTGAGACCTAACTTTTCTCCTGGTAGAGCAACAACAGCTCTATTCCTGTTCAAAATTTCCAAGAGCTGAGCCACAGAGTCAGGAAAATCAGTAGGACTGAGGTGTTGCGCTTGCACCTCTGGCTGAGATCCCTGTTCTCCTGGTGTGAGTGTACAAACAGTATGATCCATGGAGACATCATCCACAACTCGCACCGCTAACGAGTAATGGGCAAAAACATGGGTACCAGACTGGAGATGGATGTCGGCATTACTAGTGTTTGCAATATACAATGTAACAGTACCATCCTGCACTGTGTGCCAGGAGGGTTCAACAAAAGTACCATTCACTTTACATGTTTCACTTTCCTCAATCACATCCAACAACTCAGGCACTCCCTGAACTTTAACTCTTATTCTGGTGAGAGAATGAGGGTGCAGCACAGTGTCAGTGGCCGTGGAGCCACTGACTTCAGAGATGGAAGCTGCCAGGCGAGCGAGACAACGAGAATCCGTTAGGGCGTCCCCTTCCAGATAGTCCCGATACTCACTCTCCATAACAACTGTACAACTATGATGCTTCAATCGAGTGCCTGTTTTCTCGGGTTTGCTACCACGACAAGGATCTGACAAACCTATGCTAGCAAGGCAGGTGTCAACAAAATTAACGTAGTCTGATTGGAGGTTCAACTCATAGCCCTGTCGATACATGCTACACAAGGGTATGACGTGGTCTTTAATACTGATGTTTCAACGATTGGGAAACAATGCAATATTTTCATCAATCATTGTGTACAGACCTAAGAGAATGTCTCCAGGAAAATGAATAATGTCAACAACTAAACATGGTATAGACAATGTGACATTTAACTTGAGTGGGAGGTCAATTTCACCCTGAACTTTTATTTTATTTCCTGAAATACCACTTAGAAAAGGTATGGGTGACTGTTTTAGAGTAGGAGGGTGCTTACTTTCAATGTCTCTAAGATCTGAGGGCTTGACAATATTAACTTTTGCACCTGAGTCAAGAAAAACTTTTAAAACTCTACCATGGACAATGGCTGGGACAATGGGACCATCACTTGAGACTAGACAAGTTACTACTTGTGACTTATGTTGTCTGGGATATCTGCGTCTTGTCTGGGTCAAATTCACTGTGGTTCCGTCAACATCTACAACTGGTCTAGATTCAGTGTCCTCCTCTGTCAAGTGTTCAAATCTATTTTGGGTAGCTACTGAATACACAGGTAGGGCACTAGGATTGGCTAGCTTGAATTGGTTAGCGGATGGCCTTGGGGGTTTCCCGACGACATGGAGTGAACATTCTGAACTCCAGCATTCTGTGGCAGAGTATTATAATTCGAAGTTACATTATAGCTGGGCCGGGAGTTGTAATTACGCGAGTTCTGATAATGTCTTGGACGCTGTGTGCCTCGCCAAGACTGACCGTGGGAGTTACGAGGTGGGGATGTCCTTTGCCTACATCTGCAATCCGCAGTGTGGTGTCCGACTTGTTTATGGTACTTGCAATATGGGAGCCTAGAATGATTAGATTGACGAGGGGACCGAGAGAATTGTCTTGGGGGTGATGATCTAGGGGCGGACCAACAGTCCCTTGTGAGGTGGTTACTCTTACCACAATGCCAACATGAGAGAGTGGATGGTTGTGGACTATGGTGTTTCGGCAATTTATGAGGCGGCGAATTTGACTGGGGGCTACGAGCTTGGGTACGGTTCTGCGACCAAGAGTTTTGAGAGTTTGTGGGAGGATGCTGAGAGCTTGTTACTACATTTACAGTATTAGAGGGTGGCAACAGTTGAGCACTTCGAGGAGCTAGTTTATCAGCGGCTTTGTTAATAGCCGCAAACACTTCACCAATTTCATGTTCAACTCCAAAATTTTGTTGCTCGATGATTGGTTTAGTATGCTCTGGGGCAAAATGCATTAAAGTCCCAGATGCTATCATCTTGGCCATAGTCTCAGGGGACAGATTATTGTCTTTATCTAACCAAGACGAACTATTAATAGCAGACACTAAGGCATACAGATACTGATCGAGACGGCTAGTAAACGCATTAAACGATTCACCAGGCTGCATGGTGGCATTGGCATTTTTTTTGACTAACCTATACTGGTCGAGGTCTCCTTTGTTAACAAAGCGACGGCGAAAGATATCCTTAAATTCAGACCGAGACTGGAGGCTAACAATGGCTTTCTCATCAACAACAAAACGTGCATCACCTTTGGTTGTGTCCAAAGCTGATCGTGCAATTGCCAAGTATTCGGCATCAGTAGGCTTAGAAAAATGTGCGACTGTTTTCGCTTCAACCTTACTAAACCATGACTCTAATAAGCGGGATTCACCAGCAAAAAGAGGAATAGCCATTTCCTGAGCTGACCTTTGGTATTGGGACGAGCAACTGCTCCCGTTGAGTCTGAGGGGGTTTCAACAGTGGTAGGCATTGTTACAGCCATGGAAGGAATGTTTGAATGCAGATTATAATTAAGTGCACCAGGCATCAGAAATAGTATACACAAAAATAAACACTCAAAAAAATATCAACTTGGCTAAAGTAAGAAATTGGCAGAAATAAAATTATTAAATTGGGCTAGGCAACAAATAATTAAGAACAAGCAAAATTGTGAATTAAATTAGCAATCTTTCATGAAAATGACTGGAATTAGAAGCATGTAAATTAATTAAACCAATTAAACCAGGCTAAGCACAACAATTTAGAATAAAAAAACTGGAAAGTGCAATTGCAAAATTTCATTAAAATGATTCAACACAACAAGTGGCAATGCAAGAAATATGGATGTAGCACATAAACTGGATAAAGATCTGTATATAACTTGCTATGGTAAAAATTATAATATGAAATGTAGAAGGAATAAATCTTAATTTTAGGCCTGGAGGAATTAAAAAGAATTATATTGTACAAATCTTTAACTGCTACTAAAACAAGAATTTCTTACATCTCTTTACTTTGAATTTGTTAATAATACTCTATTAACACAATTAATGCACAACTAAATTACTGTGAGAAGTATGAATGTTGAAATCACTCGGGGAAACTTTGGGAGTGGAGTACTGAACCAGCTCCAATATTTAACAAGTCACTGAATGGTTAATTCATAAGATATTGTAGATATATTTACGTTAAACCTCTTTAAAACATAGCACACGATATCTTAGCTCATAATTACTTAATTCAGGGCTGCAGGATTTCCAATATAACAGTGGCCAACACAAAAAAACGGCGACGAGACGTGTGAAGAGGCACATGCACGGTTTGTTTACAATCTGGTGCGACGGCAGCGCTCCTAGCGGCAGTGGCGCGAAGCTCGGGAGACCCCACATTAGGAATTGATGTTGAGAGCGCGCAGATAAATTCTGACGACGACGATGATGGCGAAGGAAACACGATTTGCTAGGCCGAAGTTCACACAAAACGATGTAGCAGGGGCTGACACGGTGATGAGAGGCAAATGTGGCGCTGCGGCGTCTTGACTGGGAGCTGGCGACGCTAGTCAGACGATTGTAGTCTTTTTTTTCGGCAATTGTTTCTCAATAAAGCGCACAACACAGCTGCAGAGCAGTTGAAGCTGTTGATGATGATTGCAATAGCTGGAATGGAACAGGCAACACACAAGGCTTGTTGATGTGGGCTTGGGTGGTGGTGGTGGTGCAGGTTCCCACGTGGGCGCGAGATTCAAAAATGGCTGGCGTGGGAAGCTTCCCTTCTCCTCACTGACGAATTAGCGTTCTCTCAGGAAAATATTGACCCTTACTTCTGAGACGTTGGCCTGGAGTAGTGGTTGATGGCAGGACCCCGGTCTGGCACAATATTTGATGCGTGGGTGGAAGGATGGCAGCATTAATTAATACAGTCCCTCTTGGGGACTGTAAGCTCCAAAAAACCCAGTATATAGGCAAGACAACAACATCTCTTTCTAGGCGTTTAACGATGCATAAGCAACAGGGCTCCATTAAGGAACATATAATCTCTTCCCACACCCAAACCATCGCCAGAGAAATCCTAGTAAACAACACAGAAATCATCGATAGATACAGCGATAGCAGGCGGCTTGACGTTTGCGAGGCACTACACATCAAGAAGTCAACATCAGCAATCAACAGCCAATTAATGCACAACTATATTCTACCCACCTCAAGACTCCGCTCCAATATAGAAGCATCAAGAAATATGGACCAATAGGCTTTCTACAAACACTTCTATTCAATACCCATTGTTTCGTGTTCTGTCTTGTGTTGATGAAATTAATACCCTATTAATGCCACCTCTTGTTCTGTCTTGTGTTGATGAAATTAATACCCTATTAATGCCACCTCTTGTTCTGTCTTGTGTTGATGAAATTAATACCCTATTAATGCCACCTCACCCCATCCACCTCACTCAAATGTAGATATAAAATCGGAGATGCGTAAGTTCTATTCAGTTGTGTATTTGTAAACTAAAGTCTTTGAAAATGTAATAAGTTTTACGAAACGCGCTCGTGTCGCGTCAGACTAGAAATAAAAATGAATTTTGGAGAATTGATTTTTGATTTACCTCCAACAGTGAAAAGAAATGTACGAAAGATTGAGAAAATTCGTGTTAGAATTATTAATCTTACTTTTTCGGTCATATTTAATAATATATGTCTACAGGAAAGACTGCTACCAAAATTTTTCTAATATATACATACATATATATATATATATATATATATATATATATATATATATATATATATATATATATATATATATATATATATATATATATATATATATATATTATAAAATATGACCGAAAAAGTAAGATTAATAATTCTAACACGAATTTTCTCAATCTAACGGCCAGCCTACTCATGAGAAACTCTCCAGACACAAAACAGAACGCTTTAAAAGAGACTAACGTCGTCTATGCCTTCAAATGCCCACTTGGGGACTGTAAGCTCCAAAAAACCCAGTATATAGGCAAGACAACAACATCTCTTTCTAGGCGTTTAACGATGCATAAGCAACAGGGCTCCATTAAGGAACATATAATCTCTTCCCATAACCAAACCATCGCCAGAGAAATCCTAGTAAACAACACAGAAATCATCGATAGATACAGCGATAGCAGGCGGCTTGACGTTTGCGAGGCACTACACATCAAGAAGTCAACACCAGCAATCAACAGCCAATTATTGCACAACTATATTCTACCCACCTCAAGACTCCGCTCCAATATAGAAGCATCAAGAAATATGGACCAATAGGCTTTCTACAAACACTTCTATTCAATACCCATTGTTTCTGTTCTGTCTTGTGTTGATACTTTTAATACCCTATTAATATCCCCTCCTGTTCTGTCTTGTGTTAATGCCACATCACCCCTACCACCTCACTCAAATGTAGATATAAAATCAGAGATACGTTCTAATCAGTTGTGTATTTGTGAAGTCTTTGAAAATGTAATAAGTTTTACGAAACGCGCCCGTGTCGCGTCAGACTAGAAATAAAAATGAATTTTGGAGAAGTGATTTTTTATTTACCTCCAACAGTGAAGCGTAATGTACGAAAGATTGAGAAAATTCGTGTTAGAATTATTAATCTTACTTTTTCGGTCATATTTAATAATATATGTCTACAGGAAAAACTGCTACCAAAATATACTAATATATATATATATATATATATATATATATATATATATATATATATATATATATATATATATATATATATGTCGTACCTAGTAGCCAGAACTCACTTCTCAGCCTACTATTCAAGGCCCGATTTGCCTAATAAGCAAAGTTTTCCTGAATTAATATATTTACTATAATTTTTTTCTTATGAAATGATAAAGCAACCCTTTTCTCTATGTATGAGGCCAATTTTTTTTATTGGAGTTAAAATTAACGAAGATATATGACCGAACCTAACCAACCCTACCTAACCTAACCTAACCTATATTTATAGGTAAGGTTAGGTTAGGTAGCCAAAAAAAGCTAGGTTAGGTTAGGTTAGGTAGGTTAGGTAGACGAAAAAACATTAATTCATGAAAACTTGGCTTATTAGGCAAATCGGGCCTTGAATAGTAGGCTGAGAAGTGAGTTCTGGCTATTAGGTACGACATATATATATATATATATATATATGTCGTACCTAGTAGCCAGAACTCACTTCTGAGCCTACTATGCAAGGCCCGATTTGCCTAATAAGCCAAGTTTTCATGAATTAATTGCTTTTCGACTACCTAACCTACCTAACCTAACCTAACCTAACTTTTTCGGCTACCTAACCTAACCTAACCTATAGAGATAGGTTAGGTTAGGTTAGGTAGGGTTGGTTAGGTTCGGTCATATATCTACGTTAATTTTAACTCCAATAAAAAAAAATTGACCTCTTACATAATGAAATGGCTTGCTTTATCATTTCATAAGAAAAAAATTAGAGAAAATATATTAATTCATGAAAACTTGGCTTATTAGGCAAATCGGGCCTTGCATTGTAGGCTGAAAAGTGAGTTCTGGCTACTAGGTACGACATATATATATATATATATATATATATATATGTCGTACCTAATAGCCAGAACGCACTTCTCAGCCTACTATTCAAGGCCCGATTTGCCTAATAAGCCAAGTTTTCATGAATTAATGTTTTTTCGTCTACCTAACCTACCTAACCTAACCTAACCTAGCTTTTTTTGGCTACCTAACCTAACCTTACCTATAAATATAGGTTAGGTTAGGTTAGGTAGGGTTGGTTAGGTTCGGTCATATATCTACGTTAATTTTAACTCCAATAAAACAAATTGACCTCATACATAGAGAAAAGGGTTGTTTTATCATTTCATAAGAAAAAAATTATAGTAAATATAATAATTCAGGAAAACTTGGCTTATTAGGCAAATCGGGCCTTGAATAGTAGGCTGAGAAGTGAGTTCTGGCTACTAGGTACGACATATATATATATATATATATATATATATATATATATATATATATATATATATATATATATATATATATATATATATATATATATATATATATATATATATGTGTGTATGTCGTACCTAGTAGCCAGAACGCACTTCTCAGCCTACTATGCAAGGCCCGATTTGCCTAATAAGCCAAGTTTTCATGAACTAATGCTTTTTCGACTACCTAACCTACCTAACCTAACCTAACATTTTCGGCTACCTAACCTAACCTAACCTATAAAAATAGGTTAGGTTAGGTTAGGTAGGGTTGGTTAGGTTCGGTCGTATATCTACGTTAATTTTAACTCCAATAAAACAAATTGACCTCATACATAATGAAATGGGTAGCTTTATCATTTCATAAGACAAAAATTAGAGAAATTATATTAATTCAGGAAAACTTGGCTTATTAGGCAAATCTAGCCTTGCATAGTAGGCTTAGAAGTGCGTTCTGGCTACTAGGTACGACATATGTCTATATATATATATATATATATATATATATATATATATATATATATATATATATATATATATATATATATATATATATATATATATATATATATATGTCGTACCTAGTAGCCAGAACGCACCTATCAGCCTACTATGCAAGGCCCGATTTGCCTAATAAGCCAAGTTTTCATGAACTAATGCTTTTTCGACTACCTAACCTACCTAACCTAACCTAACCTAACATTTTCGGCTACCTAACCTAACCTAACCTATAAAGATAGGTTAGATTAGGTTAGGTAGGGTTGGTTAGGTTCGGTCGTATATCTACGTTAATTTTAACTCCAATAAAAAAAAATTGACTTCATACATAATGAAATGGGTAGCTTTATCATTTCATAAGAAAAAAGTTAGAGAAAATATATTAATTCAGGAAAACTTGGCTTATTAGGCAAATCGGGCCTTGAATAGTAGGCTGAGAAGTGCGTTCTGACTACTAGGTACGACATATATATATATATATATATATATATATATATATATATATATATATATATATATATATATATATATATATATATATATATATATATATATATATATTTATATATATATATATATATATATATATATATATATATATATATATACATATATATGTATATATATATATATATATATATATATATATATATATATATATATATGTCGTACCTAGTAGCCAGAACTCACTTCTCAGCCTACTGTGCAAGGCCCGATTTGCCTAATAAGCCTAGTTTTCATGAATTAATGTTTTTTCGACTACCTAACCTACCTAACCTAACCTAACCTAACTTTTTCTGCTACCTAACTTAACCTAACCTATAAAGATAGGTTAGGTTAGGTTAGGTTCGGTCATATATCTACGTCAATTTTAACTCCTATTAAAAAAAATTGACCTCATACATAATGTAATGAAATGGGTAGCTTTATCATTTCATAAGAAAAAAATTAGAGAAAATATATTAATTCAGGAAAACTTGGCTTATATATATATATATATATATATATATATATATATATATATATATATATATATATATATATTGTGACGGTAAAGCGTTGGTGTTCGGCTGTTTCAAAAGCTAGGGGCAGGGCCTCGTCACATAATAGAAAAAAAAAAGAAAAGCTGGAGCTTTCGTCTGTGGTAAGGTAATGGGAAGACACACAAAACACAAGTAAATTTAACAATGAAATTATAATTACTCTAGAAAAACAAGACATGAATAAAGTTAAGCACATAAAATATGAAAGACAAGTCAACAAACAAAATAATATGAATAATCACTGGCAAATGAAAAGTTTAGTTAAGACAAGTGAGTTACAGTGATAGCAAAATAAAGTATTAGTGGTGCTGGAATACTGTCTTCGAGCTGCCACCTCCCTTAGTACACGAAAGCCAAGGCTTAGTTTACCAGCGAGAGATGTCAACTGCTTGGAGCACTGAGATATTCTGACAATATTAGCGCACTGCAGCCCAGACGTCGACTTGTGGTGGAGGGCAGGTGCGACGGGACACCAGCCAATCAGCGACAGGCAGGCAAAGGACGAGCAGTTTGCTGGTTACGGCGGTGGTAGCTAGCAGTGTCACTGTGCTGGGTACGATTTGCTCTCTGGGCAAAACGTTTGGCGATACTTGCTGGACGTATCTTCTATATTATCTTGTATATTGAAGTACTTTGTAGGGAAGAGCAGGCTCAATCTCTCTTGAAAGAGATTATCGTCACAATATATATATATATATATAATATTTATATATATATATATATATATATATATATATATATATATATATATATATATATATATATATATATATATATGTATGTTTTTTTTTATTGCAATGCTACTAATTACAGAGAACACACACACACACACACACACACACACACACACACACACACACACACACACACACACACACACACACACACACACATATATATATATATATATATATATATATATATATATATATATATATATATGTATATATATATATATATATATATGTATATATATATATATATATATATATATATATATATATATATATATATATATATATGTATATATATATATATATATATATATATGTATATATATATATATATATATATATATATATATATATATATATATATATATATATATATATATATATATATATATATATATATATATATATATATATATATATATATATATATATATATTGTAAACATATATTATTAAATATGACCGAAAAAGTAAGATTAATAATTCTAACGCGAATTTTCTCAATATTTCTTATGTTTCTTTTCACTGTCGATGGTAATTGAATTGAGAGATCACCAAAAAGTAAGGAGAGTGTGGGAAGTCACGGCGGCTCAAGAGCAGGTGTGTACACATGACAACTAGGCAGTGTGAGCCGTACCACTGAATAAAGGTGACGCTGAACCCCTCTCTCAGACCCAGATGCTTACCAAAGTGATCTCCTAAATAATTGTAAGCACTCCAGTGTTCATTGCTGGTCGGCCGACGGTTGCGGGAGTGTGGCTGCCGAGGTCGGCTTTTCGTTCTGTTAGGGAGTGGTTGGGGACCTTTGTTCGATGGTAAGCGAATTGTTTCTTCGAACCTATTCGCTTACCATCGAACAGATGTAACTGATTCTTTGAACTGGTTCGCTTAGAACCAGTTCAAATAATCCAATAACCAGTTTTGTTCCAATAACCAGTTTTCAGTGCAGGTATAAAGAAACCTCTCCCAACTCTCCTCCACACCCCTTGATACGACCCCTATAATAAAAGTATTCGAAAGAGTCATCAGAAGTCAGGTCACCAGTTTCATGGAGACCAATAACCTTCCCAACGCAGGCCAACATGGATTTAGAGCGGAAAGATTGTACCTCTCACAGCTACTTAACCACTACAACAAAATCACTGAGGCATTAGAAAAAAACAAAATGCAGTTGTGATATACATGGACTTCGCAAAGGCGTTTGATAAAAGTGACCATTAAGTAACAAACACACACACTGAAGTCAGTGGGAATAACAGGTAAAGTAGGATGGTGGATATTAAATTTTCTGTTGCACAGAACACAGAAAGTAACAGTCAACTAAATAAAATTGAGATCAAGTGCAGTTAAAAGCTTTGTACCTCAGGGTACAGTCCTTGCACCATTGCCTTACCATATTCTCATATCAGATATAGACAAAAATACAAGTCACAGCTTCTTGTCATTCTTTGCAGATGACACAAATATCAGCATGAAAAACCTCTGCTGAAGACATTGAGAAACTACAAGCAGATATTAATAAAGTTTTCAACTGGGCCACAGAAAACAACATGATGTTTAACAGTGATAAATTCCAGTTACTCAAGTACGGTAAAAATCGGAACTTTAAATAGAATACAGGGTACAAAGCCCAATCAAATATGCCCATAGTTCACTCACTTCCCCTTTCAGAGCAGGAGAGGATGCTGGAATAGAGGGAATATAGAGAACATATACAGCATACATGGACACGATAAACACCTAAATTATTGGGATCGTCTCTAGGCTCTCCAAATATACTCCCTAGAAAGGAGACGAGAGAGATATCAAATAATATTCATGTGTAAAATACTGAAGAGTCAGGTCCCAAATCTACTCGGTAAAATAACAACATACTGGAGTGAACGATATAGAAGAAAATGCAAAATATAATCAGTGAAGAGCAGGGGTTATCATGAGGCTATCTTGAGATGATTTCGGGGCTTTAGTGTCCCCGCGGCCCGGTCCTCGACCAGGCCTCCATCCCCAGGAAGCAGCCCGTGACAGCTGACTAACACCCAGGTACCTATTTTTTTTACTGCTAGGTAACAAGGGCATAGGGTGAAAGAAATTCTGCCCATTGTTTCTCGCCGACGCCCTGGATCGAACCCTGGACCACAGGATCACAAGTCCAGTGTGCTGTCCGCTCGGCCGACCGGCTCCCTTCATAAGCACAATCAGAAAATAGTGTATGAACTTCAGAGGTCCACAGTTGCTCAACATCCTCCCCGCGAGTATAAGAAATATTACCGGAACAAACGTGGATACCTTCAAGAGAAAATTAGACAGTTTTCTTCAAGAAGTCCCAGACCAATCGGGCTGTGGTTGATATATGGACCTGCGGGCCTCTCCAAGCAGCAGCCTGATGGACCAAGCTCTAACAAGTCAAGTCTGTCCCTGGGCCGGGCTTGATGAATAGATCTCCCAGAACCCCATCCAGGTACATACAACATTATAGAAAAACATTACACTGTGCTTTTGTAATATCTTGTGTCAACACTACACTGGGTTCCTCTAACATCATACAGCAGCACTATACTGTGATCCTGTTACATCATACTGCAACATTACACTGTGCTTTAGTAACGTCAATCAGCAACTTGAATGCTCCTTTTGAGCAACTAAATTTGCTCCTTTAACATCATACGTGATACTGCAACACTACACTGTATTCCTGTATTCAGCATCACTCCACTGTGTTGCTGATTGTAGCAACACTTCATTCCTGTAAAAATTAACTTTTTTACAACAATTTGGGTTATTGTACTTGTTGTGTTAAACTGTATTCTAAATTTAATATTTTTGATAATCTGTTCTTAAACTGTATCAGCAAAAATTTTAATATGGCTGATTGTAGGTATAATTATATAAAACTAATTGTATACGATTACGTTTTTAATATTACCATGCTTATCATTATATGAACATAAGAGTAGTCCATATACACTACCATATACACTTCCTTCTTTTTCCGGCTGCCATCACCCGTCTGAACTACAGAGAGGTCATTAAGAGAGCCTCACACCACCACTCAGAAAAACTATTATCATGCTTATTTTGTTTCTTTGTTACTGTTTTTTTGTGCTGATCAACTCCTCAAAAAACCCTGACCTGTGTCACCAACACATGATAAATTGCTATCATTACAATTTATCACATAAACACCAATGCCTACATTGTTCTTTCTATTAATATTACCATTACCCCTGTTACAATTCGACATCCCTGGACAAAGACGTCTAATGATGGAGGCCAAGTGAGGCGCTCTGCCACACATATAAACGCAAGATCAAAGAATCTTGTTCCGAACATTATATACAGCACCTTGAGAAAAGATGGTTATAGCCGAAAATTTGATTTTTAATACACTTACACATAAAGTGGCTCTTTCTGTCACCTTCATTCAAACACTACGGCATTGTTGTAATTTCTCAATAATACAAATACTACTACTACTAATAATAATAATAATAATAATAATAATAATAAAAATAATAATAATAACAATAATAATAATAATAATAATAATAATAATAATGATAATAATAATAATAATAATAATAATAATACACAGAGAGTAACGTGATGCATCAATAGAAAATCCGTAAGAGCAGTGATGAGGGTTCGAACCTATTTTATTTTTTATATATATTCAAGAGTTGTTACATGCTTGTACAGCCACTAGTACGCATAGCATTTCGGGCAAATCCTTAATCCCATGTTCCCTGGAATACGATCCCCACGAAGAATTGTTTTTACAACCAGGTGTCCATTTTACTGTTGAGTTAAACAGAGACTACAGTTAAGGATTTGCTCTTAGTAAATTCTCCCCGGCCAGGATACGAACCCAGGACAAAGCGCAAGCGGAGCGCCAGGTGAGCGTCTTACCACTACGTCACAGAGACTGCAACCTATGTGGTAAGTGTTCCCAGGCACGCACTCTAGACCACTAGATCACGACATAGATAAGGATACTCCTTATTCATGTCGTGGTCTAGTTGCTAGAAGCGTGTGCGTGGGAAAACCAATCGCATAGCTTCGAACCCTCATCACTGCTCGTACGGATTTTCTCAATAATAATAATTATATTAAGAAAATTACTGCGGTTAATGCGAAGATTTCGTTTACAAAAAAATAGATATGATTGCTAGTCATGTGTTCCCTTTGCACGAACAGACAAATTTCGACATTCATGTCATGTGATATATAACAAATTCATTCTGGTCGTCTTGACAACAAGTTCGCAGCCGAAACAATCATTCACTCAACAATTCCAGTGTCTTCTAAATCAATGGTTAACGACACAATTACTTTCATGACTTTCAAGAATTCTCTGGAAGTAAAGGGAATATTTGAGTAAGTCCAAAGGAGGGTGATGAGCTATTGGACTGGGATGTGGAATTTATATCTATAGGAGAGAAATTATGTCTGTCTCCTTGTCTGTCCAAAATGCCTGAGAGAATGGTCTGGGGTATAGGACAGACATGGCTGGTCGGGTAGGCTTAAGTTAAATGCCTAAATAAATATATGCTAATATTAACACATCAATGCCATTTTCATGAAGTCAAGTGTGAAATATGTCATGCGAGTAATTTGGAGTTGTTAATGGAATGAAACTAGAATATAAAAAGGAAGCTAGGAGAAAGGATGAGCTGAGAGCCATACATTTCTTTCAATGCTTCTTGTGGGGGTAAACAGGAGGAAGGGGGGGGGGGAGGACGAGGAAATAGCTAGATAGAGAAATAACAAGATAGAGAGATAGTTAGAGAGAAGGATAGCTATTTAAAAATAAGCAGAGACAGAGAAAGAGAGTTATACACACCCGGGCAATGGGAAGTACTTCCCAAGTCAACTTATAACTCATTTGAAACGATTCTAATTAAAGCCAAAGAAAGTTAATCATATCAGCCCGTCCTCCAAAAATGGAGAGGTAAATGTAACAGCACAAGTAAGTGCAATTATGTACTATTCATAGCAGTCAAGAATTGTACTTATTTTCACTTAGTATTAAACCGTACTCTCAAGTATATAGTGAATATTTTAGTTTACCTGAAAAGCTGAATAGAAAACCACAACCTAACCTAACCTTCTTAGTGTTTGAAGATAAGCATTTTACTGCTTCTTAATTACAATTAGTACTTAACCTAATGCTATATTGATATTACAGTTTTACTAAACCAATAAAACAAAACTAAAATATATCAATAAATTGTAAAGTAACTCAGGACATTTTCAATTTTTTTTGTAAAATCTTCATTGTTTAATAAAACTGAAAAAGACATTCCTTCTATTTAAAACTTGAGAATAGCATGTTGAACTTGAAAACTTCATCCTAACATTCTGAGTGTCTTAACATAAAACGAGGAGAATAAGTGGGAAGGTAAATGTAACAGCCCCATAAGTGCAATTATGTACTATGTAAGAAAGAAAGGAAATGTACTTATTACACTTAGTATTAAACTGTACTATCAATTCGGAGGATGGGTTGTAGCAGTCATAACAGACGTTAGTACAACTGGTCTATAATTCTTAGACAATGTTTTGCTCCGTCCCTTGTGTGGAGGGGCTATGTCTTCTGATTTAAACACATCTGGCATCTCCCCTGTGTCCAAGGTCTTCAGTCAAACTATACTTAGTTTCTGTGCTACTGGCACTTTCCATTTCTTTATATATATTGAATTCCATGAGTCTGGACCCGGGCCTGAGTGCATGGGCATGTTGTCAATTTCTATCTGAAAATCTGGTGATATCAGTTAGATTTATAAGGGGTTTGGATATCATAAATAAAGAAGTTGTCCGGGTCATCCACTTTCATGTAGTTTATTGAAGTGCTAAACATGTCTGCGTACTGCATGTTTAGGATTTATATAATGTGCTTATCCTCCACAATTTATGAGCCTTCACTTGTTGACACTACATGTTGTAGACGACACTACACGTTGTAGACGACACTACATGTTGTTGATGACACTACATGTTGTACATGACACTACACGTTGTAGACGACACTACATGTTGTAGGCGACACTACATGTTGTAGGCGACACTTCCAGTCGTAGATGACACTACATGTTATAGACCGCACTATATGTCGCAGATGACACTTCATGTTGTAAACGATATTACATGTTGTAGATGACAGTGCATGTTGTAGATGAAACTACATGTTGTAGACGACACTACATGTTGTTGACGACACTACATGTCGCTGACTAAAACTACATGTCAGTAGTAGGGATGATTCTTTAAAAAGTATTTTTTTTTGGGGGGGGGGGGGAAATTCGCGTTTACGGCTTCAGGGGTTCCAGATAAATTTAGTCAGTCCCGTTTAAGTCACAGGGTTTCCATGTAAACTCTACGGACAATTTTTGTTTGTTTTTCAAAATCTCTGATTTTTGCAAAGACCATTTTCAGAGAATATGTTCATAGAAGATTGTTAAGGCTTCTTATGAGAAAAATATGTTCATAGAAGTTTGTTAAGAGATCTTATAGGAGAAATAATTTCAGAGTTTTTACCGAGAATAAACAGATATTTTAGACCGTATACGTTAGGGTAGAAATTCTTACATAGAAACTAGTATATGTCTATATAACTAAAACTGTAGCATTACCCAGTCTTCCCCCTCCCACCCCCTCCCACCCCCTCCCACCCCCTCCCACCCCCTCCCACCCCCTCCCCCTTCCCTCCCAACCTCCCGCGTCACCTGTTCTGACCTCACACCCCCACGTCACCTGTTCTGACCTCACTCCAGCCAGACGCCACATGAAAGTCACCTCCATAATCTTATCTTAGTGTCTCCGTAATATCTGGACCGTCCCTCCCCCTCTCTACCTACCCCTCTCCTTCATAATTCCGTACAGCTATTTTAGACATCGTAATGTTAGTTCCTTTACATTAAACGAGTCAGTTTTACACAAATCAACCGAGTCAGTAAGTAAGTTTTAGCTCCTGTCCCTGCCTTAGTCCCCTTCCTAGATTCATTACTAACAGTCTAATCCCCTTGAAATTTAGGACCATTATATTTCGTACGTAGAAAAATAGATCCAAGCACTTTTCGTGTGCTAGCTTCTGTTCCCCGCCTTAGTATACTAACACAGCTTCTTTAATATCCTATCAATTTCCCTAAAAATTTTAACATAGTTATTTCTGACATAGTAAATAGGATTCAAACAATCATGGAACTCCTGCTCTTGTCCTCCTTATCCCCGTAACTTCTTTACTAGCAGTCCAATCCCCCTAAAACTTTAAATAGCCATATTTCAGACATAGTAAAATACAATAATTTAGTTAACAAGCTCCAGCTCCTGCTCCCGCCTTAGTTTATCCCCATAACTTCTTTACTAACAGTCCAATCCCCCTAAAATTTTAAAACCGTCATATTTCGTATGTAGTAAAATAAATCATGTCAGTAAGCAAGGTCTAGCTTCTGCCTCGCCTTTGTTTATCCCCGCAACTTCTTTACTAACAGTCCAATCACCCTAAAATTTTAATCCGTCATATTTCAAACGTAGTACAATACAGTAATTTAGTTACCAAACTCCAGCTCTTGTCCTAAGCCTTAGTTCCCTCGCATATCTTCGTTAATAACCTATTAATTTTCATAAAATTTAAACCCGCCATACTTCTAACTGAGTAAGTAAAGATAACACATTTACTGAACTCTAGCTCTTGTCCTCCGCCTTAGCTTTCGCGTATCTTCGTTAATAACCCATCATTTTTTTTCCTGAAATTTAAACCCCCTGTATTTCAGACACAGTAAATAAGATCATGTCAGTTACCAAGCTCCAGCTCTTGTCCCCCCACTTAGTTCATTTGTACAAGTTCTTTAGTAACAGACCAATGTTACCGAAATTTAAAGCAGACATACTTCAAACGTAGTAAATTAAATCAAAACAGTTAACGATCTCCAGCTCCTGTCCCCCACCTTAGTTCCCTCTCATAACCTTTAGTTCTCTCTCATATCTTCGTAAATACTCAATAAATTTTCCTGAAATTTAAAATATATGTATTTCAGACACAGTAAATAAAGCCAGTGAAGTTACCGAGTTTCAAGTCTCGTTCCCTGCTTAGCTCATTTGTACATGTTCTTTATTATCAGACCAAATCCCCTGAGATTTAAGATCACTATATATCTAACATAATAAAATGTTTATCAGGACGTTAACCGAGCTCCAATTCCTGTCCTCCGACTTTAGTTCATCAAATTAATTCAGATCAAGGCCTTCTCCAGTCTATCAAAGTAAACAACAAGTCCATTAATACCTTTTATTTACCCAAGTAAGCAATAATCAAACTGTCAAAAATTGCACCGTACCCTTTTCCTCCCTTACCCCACCCCCTTTTAACTCCCCAACTTATGAATACCTTCAATAATCGTACTGTATTTTCATATTTTCTATGTTCATTGTCATATTCTCATAATGTTCTCTACAAATTCCCTTTTTGTTCTTCACATATTCAGTGTTCATTCTTTGTATTCCCTATGTTCATTATCATGTTCCCCGTATGTTCACTGTGTTCTTTGTCATGTTTTGATGTACATCATATGTTCTCGGTACAACGTTTATACTCACTATTCATGTTCCTCACAATTCCTCTTTCTTCATCACTTTCTCTTACATGTTTTCTGTGTTCTTTGTCATGTTCTTAAATGTTCCTAGCATGTTATTCAGGAGTTTATCACCTTCTTTGCATGTTCTCTGTGTTCTTTTCATGTTTTCATGTTCCTCACATGTTTCCTATGCTACTTTTATATTCAATACTCTTGTTCTCTATGATTTCAAAATGTTCTTCACAACACTGTTCTTAAAGAACTCTGCACTTTATTCAGTACCAAATGTACCAAGACAAACATTTCTTGTCATTTCTGAACTAAATTACTCGTCAATCAACTGAAAATAGTCAGGATTTACCTCATTCAATATTGTTCTTAACTAAAATATCCTTTCACTTCGCTAAAATAGTCAAATGTAACTTCTTTCAGCATTTTCTTAACGGACATTATGTTTTGTCACGTAAGAAAAAATTGCCAAAGATATCTTTCATCGCTGTTCTTAACTGACATTATACTCTGTGGAGAACCAAAAATAGTCACTCTCATCATATTTTTTTGTCTTTCCTCAACTAAAATTAGTCAAATGGAACATCATTCTACACTTTTGTAACTAACAATAAACTTCAATGGGTAAGAAAAATTGTCAAAAACACTCTTCGAGACTTCAAAGACATCCTTTGAGACATCAAAGTTACTCTTCGAGACATCAAAGTTTATAAGAGAAACTGTCCAAAACATCTTCGTTCATCAAAGTTATTCTCTAAGACATCAAAAGTTACTCTCAGGGTCTTCAAGGTTATTCTATAAGTCACCTTTGTTCATCAAAGTTATTCTCTAAGACATCACTGTTGTTCTATAAGACATAAAAAGTTATTCTCTATGTCATCAAAAGGTAATCTCTGAGCTATCAAAATACTACTCATGTTCTCAAAAGTCATTCTCAAAGTCCTCAGAGATATTCTCAGAGATATCAAAGTTATTCTAAGAGCTATCAAAAAGTTAATCTCAGACACTTTTGTTCATCAAAATTATTCTCAGAGACATCTAAAGTTAATCTCGGTCATCAAAGTTGTTCTGTAAGACCTCAAAGTCATTTTCAGAGTCATCAAAGGTATTCTCAGGGTCATCAAAGTTATACTCAGAGTCATCAAAGTTATTCCAAGAGACATTAAAAATTAATTTCAGTCATCAAAAGTATTCTCTAAGACATTAAAAGTCATTCTAAGACATCAAAAGTTAATCTCAGTGCTATCAACGTTGTTCTGTAAGATATCTTCGTACATCAAAGTTATTATCAGAGTCATGAAAGTTATTCTCTAAGTCATCAAACTTGTTCTCTAAGTCATCAAAGGTAATCTCTAAGTCATCAAAGTTAATATCTAAGTCACCTTTGTTCATCAGAGAAACTTTCCAAAGCATCTTCGTTTATAAAAGTTGTTCTCTAAGACATCAAAGTTATTCCCAGAGTTATCCAATGATATTCTCAAGTCCTCAAAAGTTAATCTCGGTCATTAAAGTTAATCTCTAAGTCATCAAAGTTATTCTCAGAGACATCTAAAGTTAATCTCGGTCATCAAAGTTGTTCTCTAAATCATCAAAGTTGTTCTCTAAGACATCAGAGTCATCAAAGTTGTTCTCTAAGACATCAGAGTCATCAAAATATATTCTCAGTCATCAAAGTTGTTCTCTAAATTATCAAAGTTATTTTCTAAGTCATCAAAGGTAATCTCTAAGTCACCTTCGTTCATCCAAAACATCTTCGTTCATCAAAGTTATTCTCAGAGTCATCAGGGTTATTCTCTAAGTCACCTTCGTTCATCAAACTTATTCTCTAAGACACCAATGTTGTTCTCTAAGACATAAAAAGTTATTCTCTATGTCATCAAAAGTTAATCTCTGAGCAATCAAAAAATACTACTGATGTTCTCAAAAGTCATTCTCAAAGTCATCAAAGATATTCTCAGAGTCATCAAAGGTAATCTCTAACTCACATTTGTTCATCATAGTCATTCTCTAAGTCATCAAAGTTGTTCTCTAAGACATCAAAGTCATTCTCAGAGTCATCAAAAGTTATTCTCGGTCATCAAAGATAATTTCTAAGTCACTTTCATTCATAAAATTTCTCTCCAAAATGTAACTAGTTCATCTTTTCATATCAAACTTGCACTTTTGTTAAGATATTTTTTCCTAAGACACTTTACCTTTAAAACTGTTCTCTGAACAACACTGCATAAACCTACCTAACCTATCCTCCCCACCGTATGTTACTTACCTAACATAACATTTCCTAAACCTAACCTAGCTTACATAACCTAACCTAACTAACCAAACCTAACCTAACCTAACTTACCTATCCTAATTTAACTAACCTAACCCAACTTAACTTGCATAACCTAACCTAACCTAACTTAACTTGCCTAACCTAACCTAACCTAACTTAACCTAACCTAACGTAACTTACCTAACCTAACCTAACTTACCTAACCTAACCTAATGTAACTTATCTAACCTAACCTAACTTACCTAACCTAACCAAACTTAACCTAACCTAACTTAACATAACTTAACCTATCCTTACCTAACTTAACATAACCTAACCTAATTTAACTAACCTAACTTAACCCAACCTATCCTAATTTAATGTAGTGTAACCTAACCTAACTTAACCTAACTTAACTTAACTTATCCTAACCTAACCTAACTTTACCTAACCTAACTTACCTAACCTAACTTACCTATCCTAACTTAACTAACCTATCCTTACCTAACTTAACCTAACCTAACTTAACTTGCATAACCTAACTTAACGTAACATAACTTAAAGTAAATTACCTAACTTAACTTTACATACCCAAACTGACATAACCTAACTTACCTAGTCCTACCAGTCATGACCTAACTTACATAATTATTCCTGCTTGTCTTTTTTTTCGTCAATCAATGTCTCATATTCATTAGTTCGTTTCAATAGTAAATTTCTCAAATGGTCATTTATGCATTTCAAGTGTTATTTGTTAAAGATTGGGTATTTAAGCATTTCAAAGGATTTTTTTTTTATATGGACATTTACTCGTTTCAAGGGTTAATTTCTCAAATGGTTGCTTATGCATTTCAAGGGATATTTGTTAAAGTTAGGGTATTTTAGCATTTAAAAGCATATATGTTAGAAATGTCAGTTTATGCACTTTATAACATTTCTACTTAAAGTTCATTAAGTTGCTCATTAGAGCTCTACAAACTTTTAGACGACACTACATGTTGTAGAAGACACTACATGTTGTAGACGACACTACATGTAGTAGACGACACTACATGTTGTAGACGACACTAGATGTTGTAGATGATACTACATGTTGTAAACGGCACTAAATGTTGAATACGACACTACATGTCTCACACGACACTTCATGTTGTTGACGACACTACAGGTTTTAGACGACACTTCATGTTGTAGACGACACTACATGTTGTATACGACCTACATGTTGTAGACGACACTAGATGTTGTAGATGATACTACATGTTGTAAACGGCACTAAATGTTGAATACGACACTACATGTCTCACACGACACTTCATGTTGTTGACGACACTACAGGTTTTAGACGACACTTCATGTCGAAGACGACACTACATGTCGAAGACGAAACTACATGTCGAAGACGACACTACATGTCGAAGACGACACTACATGTCGAAGACGAAACTACATGTCGAAGACGACACTACATGTCGAAGACGACACTACATGTCGCATTCAACACTAAATGTTGTAGACAGTACACGCCGCAGATGACACTTCATGTTTTATATAACACTACATTTCGAAGACGAGTCTACATGTCGTAGACGACACTACATGTCATAGACGACACTTCATGCTGCAGACGATAAAGCATGTCGTCGACAACACCACATGTTGTTGACGACACTACACTTTGTAGGCGACACAACATGTTGTAGACACTACACGTCGTAGACGACACTACATGTTGTATATGAACTACATGTCGAAGACGACACTACATATTGAAGACGACACTACATGTTGTATACAACACTACATATTGAAGACGACATTACATGTCGTAGATGACACTAATTGATGAATACGAAAATACGTGTCGTAGAAGTCACTGCATGTTGTAGATGACACTATATGTTGTAGACAACGCTACATGTTGTTGACGACACTACATTTTAAAGACGTCACTACATGTTGTAGACGACGCTATATGTTGTAGATGACATTAAATGTTGTAGACAACATTACATGTTATAGGCGTCACTACATGTTATAGACGACACTACATGTTGTAGACGACGCTATATGTTGTAGATGACATTAAATGTTGTAGACAACATTACATGTTATAGGCGTCACTACATGTTATAGACGACACTACATGTTGTTGACGATGCTTTATGTTGTAGATGACATTAAATGTTGTAGACGACACTACATGTTGTGGGTGACACTACACTTTATAGGTGACACAACATGTTGTAGACACTACACGTCGTAGACGACACTACACATCGCAGACGACATTACATCGTGTATACAACACTACATGTTGAAGGCGACATTACATGTCGTAGATGACACTAAATGATGAATACGAAAATACGTGTCGTAGACGTCACTACATGTTGTAGATGACACTACATGTTGTAGACGATGTTACTATATCCATGTCAGGTTATCATGGATTCTCACAGTAATTATTTTTGCATATGTATGATAGTATTGAATGATTTATTATAATGTATCATTATATTGTATGATTTATACTGTATAGTAAATACTGTATGGTGTATGAGGGGTGTCAGGACTTGTCATTCAGTAGATAGGTTATATTCCTGTCAAGTAAGGGTGCATCCTGTGTGAGGGAGGCAGGGAGATACGTGTCTAGGGGATGTTGCCAGATTGTGGGACCATTATTACATAAATGTTTAATTAAAACTTATTAAGAATGTTAATACTTTTACTTATATTATTTGCACGCATGAAAACATAATTTTAGTATGATTGTGTCTGTTTGAAATCGATTACTTTTGTCAAAAGTGTGATAACCATGTAATTAATCGTTCGTCATCCCCTTGTAGATGCAGATGAGGCAGGGGGTGTTAGCGAGGGAGCGCTGTGAGAGTAGCAGTAGCTGGTGGTCGGGTGAAGGAGTAACATCTAAGTTACGTCTTGTATTGGTTTTCGTTTGTTTCAGTAGTGGGTAATAATTTTATTTGTGGACACATTTTTAAAGCCATTTCTTACCCAATATAAATATGTGGTGATTATAATTTCAAGAAATAAATGATTTATATACATATGTATATTCTTAGATATACATGTATTTTTACTTGTCCGGTTCTTTTTATTTTAAGTCAATTTGTATCTGCTAGGGGCATCCTGGTGTATTAACCTTATGTGCAGTGGCCTTACCATAGATATAATCCATTGCTAATAAATACAAGAGCTTTGCTAAACTACGATAGATAACAAATTATAGAGGCCTAAGTCTGGGGAGTTGTTCCCACATTACTGTTAATTAATTTAATTGTGGTACTTGTAACTTATAACTTGTATTAATTGTAAATGCCTTCCTAGGTAAAGTGTGAACTAGGAATTGCCATCCCAGTCAGTTCTGCTCTGTGCTGTGCTACTGTGCCAGTGTTGATCAACATACTTCACGATTATGTGTCATCCTTGAGCTTAAAGGTCAAGCAGGTGTTCAGCATTTTTTGTAATTATATTTAAATATTATTAAGTGAAGTGTTAAGTGATTAATCATGTAAAATGAAGTGGAATTGTTACTGTCAGAGCCAAACTTTGAAGCGATTAAAAACCTGAAAAAGACTGCCTTGGTTTATATGGCAGGTAAATTAGAATTAACAGCTAATAACAGAATGATTAAAGCCCAGATAGTGAAAGTGGTAGTTACCCACTTAGTGGAAGATGGTAGACCTGAGGAAGATGTCCTAGAAGAACTAGCTGAAGGGTCAAATGATCAGTTAGCATTAAAACGTCTTGAGTTAGAAGCTCAGCTTGAACTAGCTAGACTAGAGGCTCAAAAGCAAGAGAGAGAATTAGAGGCTCAGCAGAGAGAACAACAAGTAGAATTTGCAGCTGGCCATGGTAATACTAGTAATATTCCAAACAGTACCAGCCCTCAGTCTAGAATTAATAAATATGTCTAGTTGCCAAAATTTAATGAGGAAGGTCCTCGGGACTTTTTCTCTCATTTTTCTAAAATTGCAGTCAGCATGTACTGGCCTATTGATCAGTGGGTTGCAATAATGCAGAGCCAATTAAGGGGCAAAAATGAAGAAGTATTCGCATCCCTTCCTGATGCTAATAGCTTTGACTATCAATGTATTAAAAAGAGCATCTTAAATGCTTATCAATTAAATCCAGAGGCACATAGACAGAAATTCCGGGAACTTAAAGAAGGCACATGATCAAACTATTGCTGATTTTACAATGTTATAAGTAAACTATTGTGAGAGATGTCTTAAATCATTTTCAATTACAGAGTTTCAAACTCTTAAAAATCTTCTAATTTTTTTCTAAGAAAAAATCTTCTAAGACTGAAGAAGTCTTATCTTGTCTCCCAGATAGATTATCCACCTTTATGGTTGAGCAAAAACCCATTACAGACATATATGAGCTCTCAAAGCTCACTGATGAGCATGAGTTACTTACAAGGGTAAAATTTAAAGCCCAGTCTAATCATTTTAATAGTAGAGTAAATCCTAAGGCTCATAAAAATGTTCATCAGACCAAACTCAGATATAATCCACCTGCTACTTACATGAATTCTTCTCTTGCTAAATCTAAGATTGAGAATACACAGACAGGGATCTAACACCCAGTAATGTAATTAATAAGTCCTCAGTGAGTGTGACAGGGTCAACCACTGACAGTAGATTTTGTAGTCATTGTAAGAGAAGAGGTCATGTCATAACATCCAGTTTTCAGAAACACCCAGAGTTAAGACCTACCAGTTTCATTTTTTGTAGAGGTGTGTAGAGTAGATATAATAAACATGTTACTGTAGATCCCAAATGGATGTCAAATTATTACCCAAATATTCATTCTGGGGAAGTTATGTGTTCTAATGGAAAATGGAAGCCAGTTGTTCTTCTCCGTGATGCTGGTGCATCCCAAACATTAATTTCAGCTGGTGTATTCTCTAATGTTGCAAAGAGAGATGTTGGGTGAGTCTGTAGTTCATGAGTGTTGCAGGATGTCAAATTGTACCTCTCATTGATGTTTCTTTGAGGTCCACCATTACCCCAGGCTTGTGCACTGTTGGTGTTAGCAAACAGTTGCTCAACCCAGGTGTGGATGTTATTTTGGGTAATGACGTGGCAATAAATCATGTTGTGGGGAAGGTTGATCCCATTTTGTTACCAAAATCAGTTATGTTGCATAAACAGCCAGTTTCAGTGGATGGTGTTAAAAGCCCTTTCTGTGCTGAGTTTAGTTCTATGAGTAAACAGTCTGTTGCAGAGGTGCCTCAATGCTAACAGTGACTGCCCAGAGAGGTACAAGAGAAGTGTTGTCAATGCTTACGTTGACCGTGCTCTCAGCCACAGCTCAGGATGGAAGCAAGTCGATGAAGAACTCTGTAGGGTAAGGCAGGTCCTAGTCAACAACGGCTTCTCCAATGGTTTCGTTGAAGACATCATAAAAAGGAAATTGAAATGCCATGCAACCTCTGAAGAGTCAACTAACACAACACCTGTACCCCCTATTAGACTATTTTACAGAAACTTCTTTTTCACAGCTCATCGAACGGAGGAAAGGGTCCTGAAAGATATTGTTAATAGGAACGATATCCCTACAGACAAAAATCAGATGATACAATTGACCATTTACTTTAAAACCAAAAAAACGGCCAGCCTACTCATGAGAAACTCTCGAGACACAAAGCAGAATGCCTTAAATGATACTAACGTCGTCTATGCCTTCAAATGTCCACTTGGGGACTGTAAGCCCCAAAGAACTCAGTATATACGCAAGACAACAACATCTCATTCCAGGCAATTAACAATGAATAAAGAACAGGGCTCCATTAAGGAACATATAATCTCCTCCCACAAACATACCATCACCAGAGAAGTCTTAACAAACAACACAGAAATCATCGATAGATACAGCGATAGCAGGCGGCTTGACATCTGCGAGGCACTACACATCAAAACGTCAACACCAGCAATCAACAGCCAATTAATGCACAACTATATTCTACCCACTTCAAGACACCGTACCAATATAGAAGTATCAAGAGGAAGTATAGGCCAATAGGCCCTTTGCAGTTACTTCCATTCTTCCCTTTTACTTATCCTATTTATACCCACTGAACCGTGTTCTGTCTTGTGTTGGTCAAAAGTTTGTTCACCTCATCCAAAACTGTTTCAACATATCACCTCACCCAAATGCGAGTATATAAGACAAGCTGTTTAACGTTAGAATTAGTAAAACTTTGTTAGGTGTTTTCAGGTTACAGTTGTGTGTGTGTGTGAACTAAAGTCTTTAAAAATGTAATACGTTATTACGAAACGCGTTCAAGCGTCGCATCAGACTAGAAATAAAAATGAATTTTGGAGAATTAATTTTTCAATTACCATCGACAGTAAAAAGAAACAAGAAATATTGAGAAAATTCGTGTTAGAATTATTAATCTTACTTTTTCGGTCATATTTAACAACTTATGTTTACAAGAAAAACTGCTACCAAAATATACTGATATATTTTGTATATAAATTACATATTTTGTCTATAAATGGCATATTTTGCATATGAATGGCATATTTTGTGTGTAAACGTGAAATTTTATGCCTAAATTATATATTTTATTCATAAATGTCATATCTGGTGTGTAAATGTTGTATTGGATTCATAAAGCATAAATTACATCTGATTAATGTCGCAATAGTGGCAAAACAAGCTATTGTCTATGCATGTATGGATTGCTGAGTATGTGTAGGTACACAAGCATGTATTTGTGACTGTTGGTTTAGAAACAAGTTGGATTGTTTAGAATGAAGATTAGGACTTTTGAGGTGTAGAAATGATTAGCCTATGAATATAGTGGCTAGCATCCAGCAGAGTTGCTATATGGATTTAATTGCGTTGCGACATTTGGATAGCTATTTGACGGATGTGAGGACAGTTGACTAGCCTATGAACATAGCTACTAATCCGCTGAGCTGTGAGTCCACCTGGAGCTGCCGTGAGGGACAGATGTGTCGCCTGCCCTCTGGTAGTTTGGGATGTTTGCCGATTTCGTCGGCATGGGGTGTGGGCGTCTCTGCCTCCCCTGCTGTTGCTGCCTGGCTGCGTGTTGACGTGGCGAGCTGGCCATGGGAGGCCATCTTCCCCCTATTGTGCGAGTAAACTCTGTGGGCCTGGAGTTCACGGTTCGTGCTGAGTATGCGGACATCGAGATGGTTATGTGCGACATGCTCCATGTCCCTGTGATGGCCATCTACGGTGTTGAGCTTGTGACTGCCCACCGGGTTGTTCTCAAGTTCGTGAGGGAGGAGGAGCACCGTGACTTCCTCCGGCGTTACGAGGGGCGTTCGTTGCCGATGCCGGATGGTGCTAGCTCTATGTCCATCTCGGACCGTAGTGGTGCCCTGACTTATATCAGTGTGCATGGGGCGCCCCTGGAGTTTCCCGAGGACCTCCTCCGACGTTACTTTCAGAGGTTTGGAGCGGTCGTCAGTGTGCGAGTGAACACGCTCTCCTCAGGGAGGTATGCAGGTAGGCGGACGAACATTCTCACCTTGGGGATGCGCCTACGGTCGGATATTCCATCTCCAATCCGGCTTATGGGGTACTACGTCCGGGTGTACTATGCCCGGCAACCCCGTACTTGTTTCTGGTGTGGCCTGTTGGGGCATCAGGCTGCCAGGTGCACTGCGGCTCCTGTTGCTCCCATCAACTTGTTCCGGGAAGAAGATTTCCCGCCGGTCCCTCTGGAAGAGGACTCCAGGGGTGAGGAGGAGAACGTCCCGTTAGCTGATGAGGCTCCCCAGCGTCACCCGATGTGTCCCCGGTTGTCGCAGACCCTCCTCCGGATGTTGCGATGCCGTCGGACGATTCTCCTGCTTCTGTCGCTGGCCTTGCTGCTCCCGTGAGCCTTCCTGGTGCTCCCTGTGAGGCGTCGCCATCTTCTCACTCGTCTTCGGGTGCTGCGCCTGGCCGTGCATCCTCACCTCGGGTCCCGGCTGTGCTGGGTGCTGGAGTGGCTGCGAAGCCTCCTGCTGTGTGTAGTCCGGTTCCCCCGTTGGTAGAGGCTGCTGCCGTTCTGTGTCGGGCGTCGGTTCGTCCAGTTAGTGGTGCCCGTGTTTCTGGGTCTGCTTCTGGCTCTGACGATCTCCGGCCGGAGCCCAAACGTTCCAGACGTTCGTCGTCTGCCTGGGCCGATGTTGGGGAATTCAGTGACTGTGAGTCTTCGGGAGTTGACGGTGTGGATCCGGATGCGTCGATGGCTCCGGGGGTGGTGGTGGCGGAGGTCCATGTGCCTGCTGGCGATGGTGTCCATGTCTCAGGTGTGCCTTCTGTTCCTTCTCCACCAGAGGACTCTCTGCAGTGGGGAGTGGTGGTCTCCCTGCCAGGGATGGTGGGGATGCTGGTGTTGGGCGTGGCCTGGTGGTGATTTTACGGAAGAATGTGCGCCGCTCGGTTTCCCACCAGTCGTCCGGTGGTATGCCCGTGAACGCTGGTGCCCCTGTGGTGGTGCCCTCTGTCCGGTTACCTCATAAGATGTGGTGCATTGAGGACTTGGGGGACGTGATGCCGGCGTCTTTGATACCGTCGGGTCACTGGTTGGGGATAGCTGTGTTACCGATACACGAGGAGATGTGAGACTTTCATGATGGGGTGATTCCCTTGGTGTGGGAGCATGTGCCGGTCACTCGCCTCAGGTGTGATACCATCTGGGACCCATGTTTGCGGGTGTTTGTTGCCAAGGTTCCGGATGACATGGCGTCCCCGGTGGATAGTCCGGGCCCCTGAGAGTGGTTGCGCTGGGAGGCGTTCAATGTACAGTTCCCTCGGGCCTTGTTTCCGGGCAAGTATGTCCGGTGATTACCTAATTTTGTGCTTACTCTTGCTCTGTGTGCCCTTCTGGCTGTTTGTTTGCCCTCTTGTAGTTTGTGCCTGTGCCTCTTCCCTTGTTTGTGGCGAGGCAGGTGGTTTGGTGTGTGTTATTATTCATGTATTTGTTTTTGTGTTGTTACCTTGCCCTGTGTGTTTTATTCATGCTTTAAGTGTTGTGTTTGTTTTTTAATTTCTTTTGTTTGTTAATTGGCTTGTTGTATGATGTGATTTCTTGCTATATTTCATGTTGTTCATGCTGAGGTGCTTTGTTGTCGGTCCTTCAGGCCGGCGCTTCTGTCTGTTTTGTTTTATACTGTTTTACATTGTTGCTATGTTTTCTTGTTTTGCTTGCAGTGCTTGCTTGTTTGTAATTGTTTGCTGTTTTGTATCTTGATGTGTTTTTCTCCTGCATTTACTGTAACTTCTCCAATTTTGGTAATTGTTATCCTGTCGGCCCTTCTGGCCGGTGGTTTCTTGTTTTGTATTGTTATGTTTCATTTTGTTGTTTTATTGTATTAAACTTGCATGTAAAAATAAATAAATAAAAATCCGCTGAGCTGCCAGATGTACGATTCTGCTCAAATTGCAGTACGACGTTTGGGTCACTATTTTAGATTTTGATTAAGTTAGGTTAGGTGGGGGGATGGATAGTCTAGCCATTTTTTGAATAACATTAAATTGACTACACAGATAAGTAGCACGTTAGGGCCTCATTGCACATCTTTGTGACGTCACTCATTGTTGAACAGTCGGGTTGCAGTGGAGCCTTAACACCTATCTGCTAATGGGTGACCATACTTCATCCCTGTAGTGGGACAGCTTTAGTACCGTCACTCATAGTTGAAAGTCAGGTTGCAGTGGAGCCTTAACACATATTTGTTATTGGTTTACCATACTTTATCCCTATAATGGGACAGCTTTTGTAACGTCGCTAAAACAACAACAACAACAACAGGTCTCATTACTGTAGAACGCATTAGTTATAGATTAGGTTAGGATGGTTTGGTATGGCTGAAAAATTCAATATCTGTAAAATTAAGAGCAATGATACACTGAGCTGAGATATGGGCGAATTCAAGACATCATGACATAGCCCGTGATGTCACTTGCAGAGTATAGTAGAGATTAAGGAATGTGCTAATGAGAGGCTGGTCCTTCCTTGGAACCGCTTGTAACATTATGTTTAAAAGCAACGTACCCTATTGGTGGATCAAACAGCATTAGGGATTAGAATATCAGAATGAAGGTAACTGCAGAAGGCCTATTTCAAAACTTGCAAGGCCGCTTTTACTCAATGCAGTTCATATATATATGTACACTGTATGAGTATTTTGATTTGTTATATGCTACAGTAAGGTGTGGGTGGCATGTTTTTGAGCAATTGTGAGACGAACATAGGACTAGCAGTGAAGGAGGAATTAAATTAAAATGTCTGAGTGTTGGTCTAGCCTGTTTTTTTTTTTAATTATATATTTCGATTACTACTGAATCCCCTGTTGAAGTCACGGTGTCTCTGGGGGGGTGGGGGGGTCTGTTTCATACAAAATGGGTGATGGTGGATTTTCATCTATATTCACCACATGCTCGATAAGCAATCCTTGAAGAAAGATCAACAAAACTTTAATTACATTCTCTAGAAAGGCGAAGAAATAGGGAGTGACATAACAGAGGGGGGAATATTAATAGCACATTAATACTATCAACACGAGACAGAACACGAAACAATGGTTATAAATTGGATCAGTTTTAGATTTAGGAAAAAAAGACCTGGGGTAAATACTAGTTCGGTAACAGAGGTGAACGCTGAGATACATGATAGTTCATACTCTGTGTTGTACCCCTTTGCTACATGCAAATGACCGATTGTGGATTTCATTCATTCCTATGGTCATTAAACCATCTTTCGATGGGCACTCTAAAGCTTCCAGGTCCTTCTGAATATTATTAAAGTAACATTATTGAAGTGTATAAATGGAGATGAAAGGGAATATCAATAGGGGAATAGACCTACTGCAGTTCATCTAATCGATGCAGTTGATGTTTTTGGTAATATACAATAATAGTCTTATACAAGGACGATGACGATTGTCTGCCCTCATTGACCATTAGTGATGTCGGTGCAGAGATGACCGGGGTAACGAAATTAGGCTATAACGGGAGCCGACCTTTTAATCCCCTCGAATAAAATGGCTGTGGTCTAGGAGCGAACCTTTTAATCTCACAGTTTGGAAAAATTGCATATGATGGGTGGGAGAAGACGATAAATAAATGAAAATATTAGGAGACTATAAGGTACTAACGAATAAAAATTGAAAAACAAAACCTGGGCTAGAGACCACCCTGGAACAAAATGAAAACTCCCCAGTGGGAAATCACGACCGTCGGGGGAAAAAATAAATACCTCCCTGATACAAGTTACGACCATCCCGGACAAAATGAAACCCCCTCATGATGCAAGTTGCGACCGTTGGGAAAAGCAAAACGGTCGCGACTTGGCTTCATTTCAACTACTCCATACGACACTACATTTCGCAGACGAGACTATATGTCGCAGACGACACTATATGTCACAGACGACACTACATGTTGTAGACGACACTCCATGTTGTAGGCACTCTACATGTTGTAAACGACACTTCATGTTGAAGAGGCACTACATGCTGAAAACGACACAATATGGTGTAGACGACACTACATTTTGAAGACAACTCTACAAATGGAAGACGACACTAAATGTTGTAGACGACACTAGACGTTGAAGACGACACTACATGCTGAAGATGACATTACATGTTGTAGACGACACTACATGTTGAAAACGACACTATATTTTGAAGACGACACTACATGTTGAAGATGACACTACATGTTGAAGACGACACTACATTTTAAAGACAACACTACATGTCGCACACGACACTACATGTTGTAGACGACTCTACATGTTTTTGACGACTTGACGACTTTACATTTTGTAGACGACACTACACGTTGTAGACGACACTACATGTCGGAGATGAAGCTACATGTCGCAGACGACTCTACATGTCCTAGACGAATTTATATGTTGTAGACGAGCACAGTTTAATGTTATTGAGTGATGTTAGAGGAATACAGTGCAATGTTTCTGTGTGATGTTACAGGAGCTAATTATAATTTTTATGTGTTATATTACAGCAGCACAGTATAATGTTACTGTGTGATGTTAGACCAGCACAGGTTAATGATACTGTGTGCTGTTAGAGGAGCACATTTTAATGTTACTGTGCCATGTTACAGGATCACAGTGTAATGTTACTGTACGATTTTTCTTGAGCACATTATAATGGTAGTGTGTTATGTTACAGGAGCATATTATAATGTTAAAGTGTTAAGTTACAGGAGCACAGTGTAATAATGCTGTGTGATGTTAGAGGAGTACAGTGTAATGTTACTGTCTAATGTTACAGGAGCATAGTGTAATGTTACTCTGTCTTGTTACAGGAGCATAGTGTAATGTTACTCTGTCTTGTTACAGGAGCATAGTGTAATGTTACTCTGTCTTGTTACAGGAGCATAGTGTAATGTTACTCTGTCTTGTTAAAAGGACCACATTATGATGTTACTGCGTAATGTTACACGAGCACAATGTAATGTTATTGTGAGATGTTACACGAGCACAATGTAATGTTATTGTGAGATGTTACACGAGCACAATGTAATGTTATTGTGAGATGTTACACGAGCACAATGTAATGTTATTGTGAGATGTTACACGAGCACAATGTAATGTTATTGTGAGATGTTACACGAGCACAATGTAATGTTATTGTGAGATGTTACACGAGCACAATGTAATGTTATTGTGAGATGTTACACGAGCACAATGTAATGTTATTGTGAGATGTTACACGAGCACAATGTAATGTTATTGTGAGATGTTACACGAGCACAATGTAATGTTATTGTGAGATGTTACACGAGCACAATGTAATGTTATTGTGAGATGTTACACGAGCACAATGTAATGTTATTGTGAGATGTTACACGAGCACAATGTAATGTTATTGTGAGATGTTACACGAGCACAGTGTAATGTTATTGTGAGATGTTACACGAGCACAGTGTAATGTTATTGTGAGATGTTACACGAGCACAGTGTAATGTTATTGTGAGATGTTACACGAGCACAGTGTAATGTTATTGTGTGATGTTACACGAGCACAGTGTAATGTTATTGTGAGATGTTACACGAGCACAGTGTAATGTTATTGTGAGATGTTACACGAGCACAGTGTAATGTTATTGTGAGATGTTACACGAGCACAGTGTAATGTTATTGTGAGATGTTACACGAGCACAGTGTAATGTTATTGTGAGATGTTACACGAGCACAGTGTAATGTTATTGTGTGATGTTACACGAGCACAGTGTAATGTTATTGTGAGATGTTACAATTGCAAAGTATAATGTTACTGTGTGACATTACAGGAGCACAGTGTAATGTTACTGTGTCTTGTTTCAGGTTCACAGTATAATGTAACTGTGTGCTGTTACAGGGGGCACTGTGTAAGGTTATTGCTTCATTTTAATGTTTCCCGTTTCAAGAGGGCAATGTAATGTTAGCGTGTCATGTGTTAGGAGCACAGTGGAATGTTACTGTATGATGTTAATGTATTAAGTTACAGGAGCTCAGTATAACGTTACTGGGTCATGATACAAGAGTACAGTGTAATGTTACAGGAGCACAGTGTAATGATGCTGTGTGATGTTATCACAGTATAATGTTACTTTGTGATGTTACCTGAGCACAGTGTAATGATGCTGTGTGATGTTACAGGAGCACAGTGTAATGCTACTGTGTTACGTCACAGGAGCACAGTGCAATGATACTGTGTGATGTTACAGGAACACAGTGTAATGGTACTGTGTGATGTTACATTAACACTGTGTAATGATACTTTGTCATATTTCAGGAACACAGTATAATGTTACTGCTTGACATTAAAGGAGCACAGTATAATGTTACTATACTTACCTAATTGTACTTACCTAATTGTGCTTGCGGGGGTTAAGCTCTGGCTCTTTGGTCCCGCCTCTCAACTGTCAATCAACTAATATAGAGGTTCCCAAGCCTATTGGGCTCTTTCATATCTACACTTGAAGCTGTGTATGGAGTCAGCCACCACCACATCACTTAATAATGCATTCCATTTCTCTACCACTCTGACACGGAAAAAGTTCTTTCTAACATCACTATGGCTCATTTGGGCACTCCAGTTCCACCTGTGTCCCCTAGTGCGTGTGCCCCTTGTGGTAAATAGTCAGTCTTTATCTACTCTATCAATTCTTCTGGGAATCTTGTATGTGGTGATCATGTCCCTTCTAACTCTTCTGTCTCCCAGTGTCGTGACGTTTAATTCCCGTAGTCTCTCCTCGTAGCTCATACCCCTCAGTTCGGGTACTAGTTTGGTGGCAAACATTTGAACCTTTTCCAGTTTAGTCTTATGCTTGACTAGGTATGTGCTCCATGCTGGAGCCGCATACTCCAGAATTGGTCTGACATATGTGGTATACAAAGTTCTGAAAGATTCATTACACAAGTTTCTAAAGGCCGTTCTTATGTTAGCCAACCTGACATATGCCGTTGATGTTATCCTCTTGAAATGAGCTTCAGGGAACAGGTCTGGCGTGATAGCAACCTCCAGGTCTTTCTCTCTCTCTGACTCGTGAAGTATTTCATCTCCCAAATGATACCTTGTATATGGTCTCCTGCTCCCTACACCTATCTTCATTACATTGCATTTGATTTGGTTAAACTCTAACAATCATTTGTTCGACTATTCCTGCAGTTTGTCCAGGTCTTCTTGAAGCCTCAAGCTGTCCTTCTCTGTCATAATCATTCTCATAATTTTGACGTCTTAAGCAAACATTGAGAGGAATGAGTCTATACTCACTGGGAGATCATTTACGTATATCAGAAACAAGATAGGTCCGAGTACAGACCTCTGTGGGACTCCACTGGTGACTTCATGCCAATGTGAGATCTCACCCCTCACTGTAACTCTCTGCTACCTCTTGCTTAGGTACTCCCTTATTCACTGGAGCGCCCTACCAGTTATTCCTGCCTGTTTCTCCAGCTTATGCAAGTATTTTATGGGGTACTGTGTCAAAGGCTTTCCGATAGTTCAAAAAAAATTAAGTCCGCCCATCCTTCTCTTTCTTGCTTAATCTTTCTTGCTTTAATCTTGCTTAAGCTTTCCGAGCCACTGTCTACCATATTTAATAAATCAATAGAGTCAGGCAGAGTGCCAGAGTCATGGAAGGTAGCTAATGTGGTACCAATTTTTAAGAAAGGAGATAGATCACTTGCCTCAAACTATCGGCCAATTAGCCTAACGTCTATTGTGGGAAAGTTACTTGAATCAATAATTGCAAAAACAATTCGTCTTCATCTTGAAAAACATAAATTAATAAATGAGTCGCAACATGGTTTTACAAATTGCCGTTCATGTTTAACAAATTTGCTAACTTTTTATTCCAGCATAGTTGAGGCAGTTGATAGTGGTAAGGATTGTGATGTTGTGTACCTTGACTTTAGCAAAGCTTTTGATACAGTGCCACATGAAATTGTGCCACCTTGGGAATTGATTTGGAGGAAGGAGGTAATAAAAGTATGTGTTTGTGAAGGAAAGGAATTGGCAAAATGATCTGGGAAACAGAAGGGAATCAAAATAACAATTCACTTAGGGTATATTACACTAACAGTAGAAGTTTAAGAAATAAAATTAACGAATTAAATGCTCTTGTCTGCACAGAAAAAATAGGTATTATTGCACTTACCGAAACGTGGATGAATGTAGAAAATAGAAAACTATTACCTGAATATCAAATAAATGGATTTAAACTATTTCACAGAGACTATTAAAACTACTATTAAAAACTATTAAACTATATTAAACAAGGAGGTGGAGTAGCCATATATGGTAGGGACAATTTGAAATGTAGTCTCAAAGAGGGGAATCAAAGCTGAGCCACACACAGAAACTATTTGGATAGAATTAAACGAAAAAGCAAATAATATTATAATAGGAGTTATATATAGGCCACCAAATTTAGACAGAATGGAAGCAAAGCATCTATGGGACGAAATATCTAGGGCATCTAGATCTAGCAGTATTTATGTCATGGGTGACTTTAATTTTAGTGGAATAAACTGGGTGAACAAAACAGGGAATAGTGAAGCAGAAGATTTTCTAGAATTAATTAACGACTGCTTTCTTACGCAACACATTAAGGAACCAACGCGGGAAAATAATATTTTAGATTTAGTATTAACTAACAGGGAAACACAAATTAATGACATCGAAATAGGGAGTGAGCTAGGGAACAGTGATCACAAAGAAATCAGATTTAGCATAGAATGGAATAGACCTGTAGGAGAAAATTCTGTTAAAAGTGCCAGATTTTCGAAAAGCTGATTTTAATAGCCTAAGAAATTTTTTGGGTCAAATTGATTGGAAAGTCTTGGGTATGGGGTGGGGGCCGGTCTTGGAGCGAGACATGAACCCAGCGATAGGTGACGTAAATGGGGATTTTGATGTGGATTCAATATATAACTTATTTAAGAATATTCTAAACAAAGCACAGGAACGTAGTATACCATACAAATTGAATAGATCGAATACTAATGACCCAAAGTGGATAACAAAGAATTTGAAGAACCTTAAAGGTAAAAAGAGAGCTTGGTACAAAAGGATTAAGAATGGGGAAGTCAGTTTAGAACAGGAATTCATACAACTGGGTAGAAATATTAAAAAAGAGATTAGGAAAGCAAAAAGATACTATGAAGTTCGCATAGCAGAGCAAGCAAAGTCAAATCCTAAAGGGTTTTTTCAGTTATATCGAACTAAGACTAGGGAAAGGATAGGTCCATTAAAATCTGAGACAGGTCAAATAACGGATAATGACAAGGAGATGAGTAGTATTTTTAACAAATATTTTATATCTGTATTTACTAAAGAAGAACTTAACAATATGCCTTCAGTCGAACAAGTCTATGTGGGTGGGAATGAGGACAGGTTGACTAGTTTAGCAGTTACCAGGGAGGATGTAATTAAACAATTAGATAAACTAAAACCAAACAAATCCCTAGGGCCGGATGAAGTGTTTGCCAGGGTGCTTAAAGAATGCAAAGAGGTGCTTTCCGAGCCACTGTCTACCATATTTAATAAATCAATAGAGTCAGGCAGAGTGCCAGAGTCATGGAAGGTAGCTAATGTGGTAAACAATTTTAAGAAAGGAGATAGATCGCTTGCGTCAAACTATCGGCCAATTAGCCTAACATCTATTGTGGGAAAGTTACTTGAATCAATAATTGCAAATACAATTCGTCTTCATCTTGAAAAACATAAATTAATAAATGAGTCGCAACATGGTTTTACAAATGGCCGTTCATGTTTAACAAATTTGCTAACTTTTTATTCCAGCATAGTTGAGGCAGTTGATAGTGGTAAGGATTGTGATGTTGTGTACCTTGACTTTAGCAAAGCTTTTGATACAGTGCCACATGAAAGACTAATTACAAAAATAGAAGCTCATGGTATTGGGGGTGCTATATTTACTTGGATAAGGGCATGTCTATTCCAAAGGAAACAGAGAGTTAGTATAAATAGGGTTAAGTCAGAGTGGGTTAATGTTGTTAGTCAGGGCTCTGTCCTGGGACCTCTGTTGTTTATAATATATATAAATGATTTAGATTCAGGTTTGAGTAGCAACATTTGCAAATTTGCCGATGATACGAAAATCGGTAGGGAAATTAATTCGGAGGAGGACTCACTATCACTTCAAGTTGATCTAGAGAGGGTTTTAAGATGGTCAAAGGATTGGCAAATGCAGTTTAATGCTGATAAATGTAAAGTTCTGAGGGTAGGTAATGATGATAGAGTTACAAGATACGAGCTAGATGGTGTTGAGATTGTGAAAGGGATCTGGGAGTTATGATTAGTAAGAATTTAAAACAAAAGGATCAATGTAACATTATGTAACTGGAGTAACATTATTATTGCAATAATGGAAGGATTAGTGAAGGATTTGGTGAGTCTGGTTGGAGCTCTGAGAGCAGAGATAGATTCCCTGCGGGAGGAGGTACGACGGCTGAGACTTCAGGAGGAAACAAAGGAGGAGACCAGTGTTGACAAGACCTCATCGTGGAGAGTCGTGAAGGACAGGGGTCTTAAGAAGACCTTGACAAGGCCGCCTACAGACGCCCTAAGGACGGCAAATTCATTTGCCGTGTTGGAGGACGAGTGCTGTGGTGCGCCTGCAGCGAGGAAATCAGCGAGGAGCGGCGGAGCGCAGGCCCCTAAGACTGCTCAGAAAGTTAAGGAGGTTCCGAAGCGAATTTTGGTTGTGGGAGATTCCCAGGTGAGGTATTTAGACAGAACGTTTTGTGCCAGAGATAGGGGGAACAGATTAAGGGTTTGCTATCCGGGAGCTAGAATTGGTGATATTGTTGAAAACATGAATGATATTATGACGGGAAATGGGAACAAACCCATTATTTGTATTAGGGAAGGGGGTAATGATGTTGGGCGAGTTAGGAGTGAGGAACTAATACAGAGATTCAGGACAGCCATTGAATTAGTTAGGAGCAAGGGAGGAATCCCGATCATATGTGGCATTCTTCCAAGAAAGGGAGTGGGAAATGAATGGATGTCGAGGGCACTTGGTGTCAATTGCCAGCTGGAAAGATATTGCAAATCAAATGCAATATCTTTCATAGACAACTGGGAACACTTCAATGGAAGAAATGAAATGTATGCTCGTGATGGGGTGCATCTATCGAGGGCTGGGGTTGTTGCTGTTGCGAACTCGTTGGAACCAGTGGTTAGAGGTGTTTGTCTGGGTTTAAACTGTTAGTAGATAGTGGTATGGGAATTGATTTGGAGGAAGGAGGTAATAAAAGTATGTGTTCGTGGGAGAAAAGAATTGGCAAAATGATCAGGGAAAGAAAAGGGGCCTCAAAATAATAATTCACTTAGGATATATTACACTAACAGTAGAAGTTTAAGAAATAAAATCAATGAATTAAATGCTCTTGTCTGCACAGAAAAAATAGATATTATTGCACTTACCGAAACGTGGATGAATGTAGAAAATAGAGAACTATTAGCTGAATATCAGATAAATGGATTTGAACTATTTCAAACAGATAGATATATTAGACGAGGAGGGGGAGTAGCCATATCTGTTAGGGACAATTTGATATGTAGTCTCAAAGAGGGAATCAAAACTGAGCCACACACAGAAACTATTTGGATAGAATTAAACGAAAAGCAAATAATATTATAATAGGAGTTATGTATAGGCCACCAAATTTAGACAGAATGGAAGCAAAGCATCTATGGGATGAAATATCTAGAGCATCTAGATCTAACAGTATTTATGTCATGGGTGACTTTAATTTTAGTGGAATAAACTGGGTGAACAAAACATGGAATAGTGAAGCAGAAGATTTTCTAGAATTAATTGACGATTTCTTTCTTACGCAACACATTAAGGAACCAACGCGGAAAAATAATATTTTAGATTTAGTGTTAACTAACAGGGAAACACAAATTAATGACATCGAAATAGGGAGTGAGCTAGGGAACAGTGATCAAAAAGTAATCAGATTTAGCATAGAATGGAATAGACCTGTAGGAGAAAATTCTGTTGAAGTGCCAAATTTTCGAAAAGCTGATTTTAATAGCCTAAGAAATTTTTTGGGTCAAATAGATTGGAAAGTCTTGGGTATGGGGTGTGGGCCGGTCTTGGAGCGAGACATGAACCCAGCGATAGGTGACGTAAAAGGGGATTTCGATGTGGATTTATTATATAACTTATTTAAGAATATTCTAAGCAAAGCACAGGAACGTAGTATAACATACAAATTGAATAGATCGAATACTAATTACCCAAAGTGGATAACAAATAATTTGAAGAACCTTAAAGGTAAAAAGAGAGCTTGGTACAAAAGGATTAAGAATGGGGAAGTCAGTTTAGAACAGGAATTCATACAACTGGTTAGAAATATTAAAAAAGAGATTAGGAAAGCAAAAAGATACTATGAAGTTCGCATAGCAGAGCAAGCAAAGTCAAATCCTAAAGGGTTTTTTCAGTTATATCGAACTAAGACTAGGGAAAGGATAGGTCCATTAAAATCTGAGACAGGTCAAATAACGGATAATGACAAGGAGATGAGTAGTGTTTTTAACAAATATTTTATATCTGTATTTACTAAAGAAGAACTTAACAATATGCCTTCAGCCGAACAAGTCTATGTGGGTGGGGACGAGGACAGGTTGACGAGTTTAGCAGATACCAGGGAGAATGTTCTTAAACAAAGAGTAAAACTCAAACCAAACAAATCCCCAGGGCCGGATGAAGTGTTTGCCAGGGTGCTTAAAGAATGCAAAGAGGAGCTTTCCGAGCCACTGTCTACCATATTTAATAAATCAATAGAGTCAGGCAGAGTGCCAGAGTCATGGAAGGTAGCTAACGTGGTACCAATTTTTAAGAAAGGAGAGAGATCACTTGCGTCAAACTATCGGCCAATTAGCCTAACGTCTATTGTGGGAAAATTACTTGAATCAATAATTGCAAATACAATTCGTCTCCATCTTGAAAAACATAAATTAATAAATGAGTCGCAACATGGTTTTACAGATGGCCGTTCATGTTTAATAAATTTGCTAACTTTTTAAAGACTTTGATAAAGCCGATAATCTTTGATAAAGCCGCCTTCAAACGCCATAGCAACTTCAAATTCATTTGACGTTTTGGAGGACGAGTGCTGTGGAGAGACTGTGGATCGCGCAAAAGGGAAAGCAACGAAGAGAAAGGAAGCGCAGGCCCCTCAGAAAGTAAAGGAAGTACCTAAGCAAACATTAGTTGTGGGAGATTCCCAGATAAGGTATTTGGATAGAACGTTTTGTGCTAGAGATAGGGGGAACAGGTTAAGGGTTTGCTATCCCGGAGCTGGCATTGGTGATATTATAAACAACATGAATGATATTATGGCTGGTAATGGGAACAATCCCATTATTTGCATTAGCGTGGGAGGAAATGATGTTGGTCGAGTCAGGAGTGAGGAACTGATTCAGAGGTATAAAACAGCCATAGAGTTAGTTAGGAGCAAGGGAGGAATCCCGATCATATGTGGCATTCTTCCAAGAAAGGGAGTGGGAAATGAATGGATATCGAGGGCACTTGGTGTCAATTGCCGGCTGGAAAGATATTGCAAATCAAATGCAATATCTTTCATAGACAACTGGGAACACTTCTATGGAAGAAATGAAATGTATGCTCGTGATGGGGTGCATCTATCGAGAGCTGGGGTTGTTGCTGTTGCGAACTCGCTAGAAGAAGTGGTTAGAGGTGTTTGTTTGGGTTTAAACTGTTAGTAGATAGAGGTATGGGAATTGATTTGGAGGAAGGAGGTAATAAAAGTATGTGTTTGTGGGAGAAAGGAATTGGCAAAACGATCAGGGAAAGAGAAGGTCCGCAAAATAACAATTCACTTAGGGTATATTACACTAACAGTAGAAGTCTAAGAAATAAAATTAACGAATTAAATGCTCTTGTCTGCACAGAAAAAATAGATATTATTGCACTTACCGAAACGTGGATGAATGTAGAAAATAGAGAACTATTAGCTGAATATCAAATATATGGATTTAAACTATTTCACACAGATAGATATATTAGACGAGGAGGTGGAGTAGCCATATATGTTAGGGACAATTTGAAATGTAGTCTCAAAGAGGGAATCAAAACAGAGCCACACACAGAAACTATTTGGATTGAATTAAACGAAAAAGCTAATAATATTATAATAGGAGTAATATATAGGCCACCAAATTTAGACAGAATGGAAGCAAAGCATCTATGGGATGAAATATCAGTATTTATGTCATGGGTGACTTTAATTTTAGCGGAATAAACTGGTTGAACAAAACAGGGAATAGTGAAGCAGAAGATTTTCTAGAATTAATTGACGATTGCTTTCTTACGCAACACATTAAGAAACCAACACGGGAAAATAATATTTTAGATTTAGTGTTAACTAACAGGGAAACGCAAATTAATGACATCGAAATAGGGAGTGAGCTAGGGAGCAGTGATCACAAAGAAATCAGATTTAGCATAGAATGGAATAGACCAGTAGGAGAAAATTCTGTTAAAGTGCCAGATTTTCGAAAAGCTGATTTTAATAGCCTAAGAAATTTTTTGGGTCAAATTGATTGGAAAGGCTTGGGTATGGGGTGTGGGCCGGTCTTGGAGCGAGACATGAACCCAGCGATAGGTGACGTAAAAGGGGATTTCGATGTGGATTTATTATATAACTTATTTAAGAATATTCTAAGCAAAGCACAGGAACGTAGTATAACATACAAATTGAATAGATCGAATACTAATTACCCAAAGTGGATAACAAATAATTTGAAGAACCTTATAGGTAAAAAGAGAGCTTGGTACAAAAGGATTAAGAATGGGGAAGTCAGTTTAGAACAGGAATTCATACAACTGGTTAGAAATATTAAAAAAGAGATTAGGAAAGCAAAAAGATACTATGAAGTTCGCATAGCAGAGCAAGCAAAGTCAAATCCTAATGGGTTTTTTCAGTTATACGAGGCAGGTCCTATTCTATAACCACCCAATCCCACTCATATACTTGTCCAACCCGTGCTTGAAACAATCGAGGGACCCCACCTCCACAATGTTACGCGGCAATTGGTTCCACAAATCAACAACCCTGTTACTGAACCAGTATTTACCCAAGTCTTTCCTAAATCTAAACTTATCCAATTTATATCCATTGTTTCGTGTTCTGTCCTGTGTTGATACTTTTAATACCCTATTAATATCCCCCCGGTTATGTCCATTCATCCACTTGTAAACCTCTATCATGTCACCCCTAACTCTTCGCCTTTCCAGTGAATGCAACTTAAGCTTTGTTAATCTTTCTTCATATGAAAGATTTCTAATTTGGGGAATTAACTTAGTCATCCTACGCTGGACACGTTCAAGTGAATTTATATCCATTCTATAATATGGCGACCAAAACTGAACTGCATAATCTAAATGGGGCCTAACTAGAGCAAGATATAGCTTGAGAACCACACCAGGTGTCTTGTTACTAACGCTGCGATTAATAAATCCAAGTGTCCGATTTGCCTTATTACGAACATTTATGCATTGATCCTTTTGTTTTAAATTCTTACTAATCATAACTCCCAGATCCCTTTCGCAATCCGACTTCGCAATCACAACACCATCTAGCTCGTATCTTGTAACTCTATCATCATTACCTAACCTCAGAACTTTACATTTATCAGCATTAAACTGCATCTGCCAATCCTTTGACCATTTCAAAACCCTATCTAGATCAACTTGAAGTGATAGTGAGTCCTCCTCCGAATTAATTTCCCTACCGATTTTCGTATCATCGGCAAATTTGCAAATGTTGCTACTCAAACCTGAATCTAAATCATTTATATATATTATAAACAACAGAGGTCCCAGGACAGAGCCTTGAGGCACTCCACTTACAACATTTTCCCACTCTGACTTGATTCCATTTATACTAACTCTCTGTTTCCTTTGGTATAGCCATGCCCTAATCCAGCTTAATATAGCACCCCCAATACCATGAGACTCTATTTTTTTAATCAGTCTTTCATGTGGCACTGTATCAAAAGCTTTGCTAAAGTCAAGGTATACAACATCGCAATCCTTACCACTATCAACTGCCTCAACAATGCTAGAATAAAAAGATAACAAATTTGTTAAACATGAACGGCCATTTATAAAACCATGTTGCGACTCAATTATTAATTTATGTTTTTCAAGATGAAGACGAATTTTATTTGCTATTATAGATTCGAGTAACTTTCCCACAATAGACGTTAGGCTAATTGGTCGATAGTTAGACGCAAGTGATCTATCTCCTTTCTTAAAAACTGGTATCACATTAGCAACTTTCCAAAACTCTGGCACTCTGCCTGACTCTATTGATTTATTAAATATGGTTGACAGTGGGTCACAAAGCTCCTCTTTGCATTCTTTAAGCACCCTAGCAAACACTTCATCCGGCCCTGGGGATTTGTTTGGTTTGAGTTTTACTATTTGTTTAAGAACATCCTCCCTGGTAACTGCTAAACTCGTCAACCTGTCCTCGTCCCCACCCACATAGACTTGTTCGGCTGAAGGCATATTGTTAAGTTCCTCTTTAGTAAATACAGATACAAAATATTTATTAAAAATACTACTCATCTCTTCATCACTATCTGTTATTTGACCTGTCTCAGTTTTTAATGGACCTATCCTTTCCCTAGTCTTAGTACGATATAACTGAAAAAACCCTTTAGGATTTGTCTTTGCTTGCCCTGCTATGCGAACTTCATAGTTTCTTTTTGCTTTCCTTATCTCTTTTTTAACATTTCTAACCAGTTGTACGAATTCCTGTTCTAAAGTGACCTCCCCATTTTTAATCCTTTTGTACCAAGCTCTCTTTTTACCTATAAGGTTCTTCAAATTCTTTGTTATCCACTTTGGGTCATTAGTATACGATCTATTCAATTTGTATGGTATACTACGTTCCTGTGCTTTGTTTAGAATATTCTTAAATAAGTTATATATTGAATCCACATCGAAATCCCCATTTAAGTCACCTATCGCTGGGTTCATGTCTCGCTCCAAGACCGGCCCACACCCCATACCCAAGCCTTTCCAATCAATTTGACCCAAAAAATTTCTTAGGCTATTAAAATCAGCTTTTCGAAAATCTGGCACTTTAACAGAATTTTCTCCTACTGGTCTATTCCATTCTATGCTAAATCTGATTTCTTTGTGATCACTGCTCCCTAGCTCACTCCCTATTTCGATGTCATTAATTTGCGTTTCCCTGTTAGTTAACACTAAATCTAAAATATTATTTTCCCGTGTTGGTTCCTTAATGTGTTGCGTAAGAAAGCAATCGTCAATTAATTCTAGAAAATCTTCTGCTTCACTATTCCCTGTTTTGTTCAACCAGTTTATTCCGCTAAAATTAAAGTCACCCATGACATAAATACTGTTAGATCTAGATGCTCTAGATATTTCATCCCATAGATGCTTTGCTTCCATTCTGTCTAAATTTGGTGGCCTATATATTACTCCTATTATAATATTATTAGCTTTTTCGTTTAATTCAATCCAAATAGTTTCTGTGTGTGGCTCTGTTTTGATTCCCTCTTTGAGACTACATTTCAAATTGTCCCTAACATATATGGCTACTCCACCTCCTCGTCTAATATATCTATCTGTGTGAAATAGTTTAAATCCATATATTTGATATTCAGCTAATAGTTCTCTATTTTCTACATTCATCCACGTTTCGGTAAGTGCAATAATATCTATTTTTTCTGTGCAGACAAGAGCATTTAATTCGTTAATTTTATTTCTTAGACTTCTACTGTTAATGTAATATACCCTAAGTGAATTGTTATTTTGCGGACCTTCTCTTTCCCTGATCGTTTTGCCAATTCCTTTCTCCCACAAACACATACTTTTATTACCTCCTTCCTCCAAATCAATTCCCATACCTCTATCTACTAACAGTTTAAACCCAAACAAACACCTCTAACCACTTCTTCTAGCGAGTTCGCAACAGCAACAACCCCAGCTCTCGATAGATGCACCCCATCACGAGCATACATTTCATTTCTTCCATAGAAGTGTTCCCATACAGAGAGTTAGTATAAATGGGGTTCGGTCAGAGTGGGATAATGTTGTTAGTGGAGTACCTCAGGGCTCTTTCCTGGGACCTCTGTTGTTTATAATATATATATAAATGATTTAGATTCAGGTTTGAGTAGCAACATTTGCAAATTTGCCGATGATACGAAAATCTGTAGGGATATTAATTCGGAGGAGGACTCACTATCACTTCAAGTTGATCTAGATAGAGTTTTGAAATGGTCGAAGGATTGGCAGATGCAGTTTAATGCTGATAAATGTAAAGTTCTGAGGTTAGGTAATGATGATAGGGTTACAAGATACGAGCTAGATGGTGTTGAGATTGCGAAGTCGAATTGCGAAAGGGATCTGGGAGTTATGATTAGTAAGAATTTAAAACAAAAGGATCAATGCATGAATGTTCGTAATAAGGCGAATAGGACACTGGGATTTATTAATCGAAGCGTTAGTAACAAGACACCTGGTGTGGTTCTTAAGCTATATCTTGCTCTGGTTAGGCCCCATTTAGTTTATGCAGTTTTGTTTTGGTCGCCGTATTATAGAATGGATATAAATTCCCTTAAACGTGTCCAACGTAGGATGACTAAGTTAATTCCCCAAATTAGAAATCTTTCATATGAAGAAAGATTAACAAAGCTTAAGTTGCATTCACTGGAAAGGCGAAGAGTTAGGGGTGACATGATAGAGGTTTACAAATGGGTGAATGGACATAACAAAGGGGGATATTAATAGGGTATTACAAGTATCAACACAAGACAGAACACGAAACAATGGGTATAAATTGGATTAGTTTAGATTTAGGAAAGACTTGGGTAAATACTGGTTCAGTAACAGGATTGTTGATTTGTGGAACCAATTGCCCCGTAACATTGTGGAGGTGGGGTCCCTCGATTGTTTCAAGCATGGGTTGGACATGTATATGAGTGTGATTGGGTGATTATAAATAGGAGCTGCCTCGTATGGGCCAATAGGCCTTCTGCAGTTGCCTTTGTTCTTATGTTCTTATCCATTTATTTGATATTCAGTTAATAGTTCTCTATTTTCTACATTCATCCACGTTTCGGTAAGTGCAATAATATCTATTTTTTCTGTGCAGACAGGAGCATTCAATTCGTTAATTTTATTTCTTAGACTTCTACTGTTAGTGTAATATACCCTAAGTGAATTGTTATTTTGAGGCCCTTCTCTTTCCCTGATCATTTTGCCAATTCCTTTCTCCCACAAACACATACTTTTATTATCTCCTTCCTCTAAATCAATTCCCATACCTCTATCTACTAACAGTTTAAACCCAAACAAACACCTCTAACCACTTCTTTCAACGAGTTCGCAACAGCAACAACCCCAGCTCTCGATAGATGCACCCCAACACGAGCATACATTTCATTTCTTCCATAGAAGTGTTCCCAGTTGTCTATGAAAGATATTGCATTTGATTTGCAATATCTTTCCAGCCGGCAATTAGTTCCTCACTCCTAACTCGTCCAACATCATTACCCCCTGCAGTAATACAAATAATGGGTTTGTTCCCATTTCCTGTCATAATATCATTCATGTTTCCAACAATATCACCAATTCCAGCTCCTGGATAGCAAACCCTTAATCTGTTCCCCCTATCTCTGGCACAAAACGTTCCGTCTAAATACCTCACCTGCGAATCTCCCACAACCAAAATTCGCTTCGATTCTCCCTTTTCCTTTCGAGCAGTTTGAGGGACCTGCGCTTCAATGCTCCTCGTTACTTTGTCTTTGCCACCTCGTTGAACAACAGGTTCAACACAGCACTCGTCCTCTAATACGTCAAATGCGTTAAAAGTGACCGTGACATTATGTGACACATGATGTCACATAATGACATTATGTGACTGTAATCTGTTGTTAAACTAACTAGTCAAATTTGTGAATAGTCTGTTGTTGTTTATGTTTACAACTAACTAGTAACTAGCTCGTTAATGCTGTAACTTGCTTAGCACCGTCGGATAACAACCGCGTGATTCCGGGTTCAATTTGCACACAGACGAGTCATATGGGCACGTTTCCTTAAACCTGATGCCGTGATACATGTCAGTCAACAGTTTGTGGGTCTCACACTAAGCAAGGTTTGCCTATGTGTTGTCAGAACAGTCAACACGGTTAAGCCTAACAGGCTTTCTATTCCGACAATATTTTTGTTTCTGAGCCTATTATGTGCCTCAAACATTTTCCACAATCACTCACAGGATCAGTATAGGTCGCTTAATAAATTAATTAAACTAAACAAAGTTCCTAACATTTACGTCAGATAATGTATTACATCTGGATAATACAGTCCCAAATGTCACATGTCACATATTTCCTTGGCGCAGTGGTACAACATCAATCACCCCGCACTTCGCGAGCGATATTGCTTGGGTTCGTATTTTGGCCAGGGAGGATTGACTAGCCAATCAATAAATGTCCTCTGTTCACTTACCAGTGATTGGGTACCTAGTTGGTAACCTATTTGACAGGTCGTATTTGAAGGAAAATTACGATTAAGGACCTGTTCGAAACGCAATGTGTGCTAGTGGCTTTACAAAATTGTAAGACTTGTATATACAAATAAAATAAACAAGAAAGATGGACAGTAACGCTCCGAACGACTTTTTTTTTTTTTTACTTCAAAGTAGTTAATTGGGGTTGGCGGTGTGCGCGGCCGACTTGGAGTGATCAGTCACGCACTGCCAACCGTGCTCCTGGTGTCTGTAGCTACGCCTAACACTCGTTCTCTGTCTAGTGTCAAACACACTACAACTGACAACCTCTCCAGAGAGTCCTGTCCACCGACTCCCAGCCCTCTCATGTCGACCTGATTTGTTGATGTGAGATGTGGCATCGTCAAGATCACTGACACCGCAGACATTGAATTATCTTTATTGAACAGTCTGCGAGAGAACACGACTTGGCTGCAGGTCAGAACAGTCTGCGAGAGAACACGACTTGGCTGCAGGTCAGAACTGTCTGCGAGAGAACACGACTTGGCTGCAGGTCAGAACAGTCTGCGAGAGAACACGACTTGACTGCAGGTCAGAACAGTCTGCGAGAGAACACGACTTGACTGCAGGTCAGAACAGTCTGCGAGAGAACACGACTTGGCTGCAGGTCAGACAGTCTGCGAGAGAACACGGCTTGGCAACAGGTCAGAACAGTCTACGGGAGAGCACGACTTGACTGCAGGTCAGAACAGTCTACGGGAGAGCACGACTTGGCTGCTGGTCAGAACAGTCTGCGAGAGAACACGACTTGGCTGCAGGTCAGAACAGTCCACGGGAGAACACGACTTGGCTGCAGGTCAGAACAGTCTACGGGAGAGCACGACTTGACTGCAGGTCAGAACAGTCTACGGGAGAGCACGACTTGACTGCAGGTCAGAACAGTCTACGGGAGAGCACGACTTGACTCCTGGACAGAACAGTCTACGGGAGAGCACGACTTGACTCCTGGACAGAACAGTCTACAGGAGAACACGACTTGGCTGCAGGTCAGAACACACTTGACTTTCTCTTACGGGCAAAAGATGTTGAATCGTGTTGCTCTGAATGTGAACTCCTTGATGCTGTGGTGGTTCCTGACGATGGCCCACCACACTCAAGGGCATGACCTTCAGGCGTGGCGCCGCGTCATCGTCGAGTCGTCGTGGTTCACCCCCACGGTTCAGCAGATGAACCTAACTCTTGACAACATAAAGTGTGCCATGGCGTGCGCGCCCCTAGGGTGGTGTCTGACGTGGTGCCACGACGGAGCCATTGGGTGCCAGCTCACAACCCTCATTGTCGCGGGCTCTTACCAAACAAACACGACGACCAATGTCCGTGTCTGCTTCACAAGTCACTACCGCCTCCCAGAGTACGCCTTCGGTGCTGCCATTACTGCAACGCCGCCTTACAATAGTGATAGAGTGAAGGAGCACCTTGTTGACGGAATCTACGACCTTTATTTTACCAGTTGCTTTGTCACATACGCTACCAATCCGTGGTTCCTGGTAGATTTTCGACGTCCTGTCAATGTGAGCGAAGTCCTGATGATCTCCGAGAACAACAGTCTTGGCCAAATATATTTCCGTAACTTTGAAGTAAGAGTTGGAGTCACTCTTCAACAAGGAAACTTTGGCTCGTATACACTGCTGGGAACATACATAGGTCCAGGAACGGCCAGTCAGTTGGTGATCTTCAAGCCCCCACAGCCTATCGTCGGCCAATACGTCTCTGTTCAGATGATGATGACTAATTACTTTCAAATTTGCCACCTGGAAATACACTAGAGGATCCAGTCACATAACTGCCAGCTAACATGACTTTGATCGTCTGGACATAAACCTTACCACCTAACATATAATTTTGTCTTAACAATTGTTCATTTGAAGTTTCCTAACGCCATTGTTTGGTACCAAGAATGTTTTAAAGCAGATATATCTAATATTGTACATTCCCAAGAAATGGTGAGAGGTCTTGCGAAGCACGGGCGAGGAACACTTGACCAACTAGGCACAGTCTGAATGCGTGCCACAGCCAGGGTAACTATGAAAATAAAGGTAACTCGGTAACTAAACATTCTCATTTAACAATGTTAGAGTCATTTAACAATGTCTGTATGAGCAGTAAGCCTGTTTACTTCATTTACTATACTCTTTAATCTTATCCTGTGAGTTTAAGTAGAAAATATTAGATATGCGCTTAATGGGCACAGAACGTGAACCCTAATATGTGTTCAACTAAGCATGTTCCAGCATTAATGCGGTTGTGGAGTTCGTTTGAATTTTCATTAGTATTTGAGTCACGATTGTTTTTAGCTTGCTTAATTAACTGAATGTTACGTAATCACATAATGGGTTCAGGACCTAGATCCCTGTGTTCTACAGGCTGAGTAACTAACGTTTGTTGTGTTCTAGTTACAGTTTCAATTTGCCTAATATTTGTTACAAATTAAGAAGGGTAGCACTCAATTAGCAGTATTGTAGCTAACGTTACCGTGCATTTTCATGAGACACGCAAGGACGAGACCTGCAGGCAGCACAAGCTACAGTCCGCGTACAGTATTATGCACACTTGGGATATCTGTCATTTTGGGTAACATGTCATCTCGGACAAAATACATGGATAGTTCTAGAACATCAATGAGAGAAAACTCATCTCTAAACTCTTGGATTTTTCCACATTCAATTGGACTGTTGCGTAAAGTGATTAGTTTTGGTTACAAAGTTTACTTTTGGTAAGATACAGCATCAGACAGACACGGTCAGCACTAAACATTTTCATCAACACTTGTCTGCCACACTAATGAGGTTACCCGCTAACTCTCAACATAGTTTATCTTAGACTTGTGCACCAAACGAATTATGCAAAACCACTTTTTATACGTAAAATCTTACATGTTGTTTGGCATCTTCAACTGGCAGCATCCATACTTAATTTGTATGATTAGTCTCGCACGTATTGACAATGACTCTACACACGCTATATGCACACTGTAGGATGAGTGCAGTTCGTACGCTCATGCTAACATTAACTTATAGCAATATCATAATATGACGACAAAATGCTAATAACTATGGCTGATGACAGTAACTAAGTTTTGTGATAATATCTAAGTTCTGTTATAATATCAAAGTTTTGTAATAACTAACTTTTGTGTGAATTTCGTTATGTGATAATTACTAAGTTTTGTGATAATAGCTTATTAATTAAAAACTTAATTACCAAGTTTTGTGATTATTACCAATTCTTTTGATAATATCTTAGTTATCAGAAATAATTTATGTGATAATATTTATGTAATTAGTTAGTCAGGTTTGTGATAATAATTAAGGTAATAAGTAATTTTATGATAGGCAAATTTTGAGATAATTACTGTGTTGTCTGTTAATACCTTTATAAAATAATAACTAAGTGTTGAGTTAATAAAATAATGATAATAACTAAGTTTTGGGTAACTAAGTTATATGATAACTAAGTTATGTAATAATAACTAAGTTATATGATAACTAAGTTATGTAATAATAACTAAGTTGTGTGATAATTACTATGTTTTCTGTTAATAACTTTATGAAATAATAACTAAGTGTTGTATTAATAACGTTGTGATAATAACTTAGTTTTGTGTTAATAATACTGTAATAATAACTAAGTTTTGTGTTAATACCTTTTTGTGACAATTATTAAGTTTTGTGATAATAGCTAAGTGCAATAATACTGTTTTGTGATTACGTTGTTTTTGTTTCGGGGCTTAGCGTAACCGCGGCCCGGTCATCGCCCAGGCCCCCTCGTTACTGGACTGATCGACCAGGCCGTTGGACACGGCTGCTCGCAGCCTGACTTATGAGTCAAAGCCTGGTTGATCAGGTATCCTTTGGAGGTGTTTATCGAGTTCTCTCTTAATAGTAAAGTGATAGCTAAATTTTTGATAATAACTTAGTTATGTGGTGATTAGAGTTGTGTTAAAGACTATTTGTAGTAACTAAGTTTTGTTATAATAATTACGTTCAATTACGTAATACATTTTTTTTAATAACTTCGTTATGTCGTAATAACAAAGTTTTTGACAATAAGTTTAGTTCTAATAAATTCATTTAGTTTTAATTGGTTTGTTTTGTGATAACTAAGTTTTTTTTATTATACCGTTTAGCTAGTACTTTTTATAACTATTTAGACCATCTTACATTTTTGTTTGTTTCTTATAGGGATATTCCTGTGCGGGGCCCTAAGCATCTGGCTGGCACACTACGTGTTACTTGTACTTAGGGGCTATCTTACAGGAACTATGAGATTTGTTGTAGGGTATTCATAATTTATTATCCTGATACATGTGAAAGGTGCTGCAACTAGGCCAAGTTTCAGCATCTCAGCCTAAATAGAGAAGGAGAAAAAAAAATTATACAATTTTTCAACAATGTTCAATTGCTTTCACAGCCCACAATTGTGAACCAAAATCATTTCTATGACACTCAGCTATGACCGTACTATATAATAAAGATTTGCACCAAGGATTTTTATCCCAGATGTATTTAGTGCAATAATACAGATTTTTAAAGTTTCCCAAAAACGTATGCAACAAAATGAAGTTTATCATTATTTATAAAATCAATAAATCTACGTAGATAAGAAAAACTATATGTGTTTTTAGAGGCATAAACTCTACATATAATGTGCAAGTTTCATGTAAATTGAATAATAAATAAAGGCTGTGAAGGCAGATCTAGTTGTAAAAGTTGGAGTGGCGTAGCGCGCCGCGACAAGTTACTCATACTCGCGGCTGAGAGGACGCCATAATCTTCACTCGTGACAATGCGTGATTTACGCATTGCGGCCAGCTCGTACTTTCAATGGAGAGCTCGCATGCATCTAGCTTTCAATGCTTTTCTCTTGTTCGTTTGGTACGTCATATTGCAGTACAAATAGCAAAAATAGCATGAGTTCTGGGAGATATTGTGAGAGTGCGTCAATGATACATCCACTTCCTGAGGGTCACACACAGTGACTGACTGCTAAGCCACGAACCCCACCCTCTCTCTCATACGAGACTGTTGCCAATGAGTGAGTTTATATTCGTTTTATGCATAACATGTTATTTTCAACGCTATTACGAAATATTAGACTTCTACAACGTAAGATACAACACCCCGCGGCGCACCCACGCCGCGAGGACCGGATTCACGAAAGTTGTAGCGGGAAATATGACTCTAATTACGTTATTTTTCAAGATAACATAAAACGGTTTGCACCACAGTGTTGCCAGAACGTTGTAGTATTTTTCGTAATTTTTCGTAAATATTCCATTTTTCTTCGGATTTTCGGGTGCCATGCCCCCTTAGGCGAAGTATGAGTATTTATGACTCGTATGGTCGTTTCTGTAAGATTTTGCCCCATGTGTTTAACAACTTCTTCTGTTTTATTGAATCTAAGTTTAAATCTTATTGGGTTTGTAACTGTGCACTACATATATTGATGCAATAAAGAAGAAGAAAGCAGAATCCGATACTACTGAATTGGGACAAACCGGAAAAGGTTTTTGTATTTATGTCGCTAATAAAACTTAACCTTCCTAGGCCTAATACACGCTAGCTGAGGCCTCATTGAGTACATATATGTGCTATATTAAGCTTAAGAATATTTACGTTTGGTTTTAGCTTTATTTTTCCCCAGATTCTATAAAGTGAATAGTACTAAATTCTGCTAAATATTTGTATATTACATCAATATATATATACCATGGTGCTCATGGTTACATAAAATACTATCTATACAGGAGGACGGGTTGGATAATACCTTACTTATGTGATAATAACTAAGTTTTGTGATAACTAAGTTCAGTAGTAATACTCCTTTTTGTGTTAACTTAGTTATGTGATAATAACTTAGTTATATGGTAATAACTTAGGTTTGTGATAATAATTATTTTAATAATTGTGTTTTGTGATAATAAGTAAGTTTAGTTTAAATAAGTTTGTTTTGTGACAATCAATTTTGTGCACAATTTTGCAATTATTATAAGTTTTGTTATAACTTATTTATGCGATAGTAATTACGTTCGTGATAACTTATTTGTGCGATAATAACTAAGTTTTTTATATTAACTCAGTTTTAGGATAACTAAGTTTCTTATAAAAAAAAACTCACTTGTATGATAACTAAGTTTTGTGCTAATAACTTTGCTATGTGATGATAAGTAAGTTTTCTAATAATAACTAATAACTGTGTGTATTTACTATGTGTGCCTGCAGGATCGAACTTTTCGCTCTTGAACCTCGCCTTTCTAACCGTCGCTTATGTAATGTACTGACTCCTGACCTATTTGTCCTCTATCATATGCCGTATACTACATATTTCTATTTTTCTCACACACACACACACACACACACACACACACACACACACACACACACACACACACACACACACACACACACACACACACACACACACACACACCTGAGCTCAGCATTCCTCTTCAACTGATTTTTCAGGCATCCCTGTATACAGGAGTTGTAGCTGATGTGTGGAAAAAGGCTAACATAGTTCCAATCTACAAAAGTGGAAGCAGGGAAGACCCCCTTAATTATAGACCGGTATCATTGACATGTATAATAGTCAACATATTGGAAGAAATAATTAAAACTAAATGGGTAGAACACCTGGAGAGAAATGATATAATATCAGACAGACAGTATGATTTCGATCTGGAAGATCCTGTGTATCGAATTTACTCAGTTTCTATGATCGAGCAACAGAGATATTACAGGAAAGAGATGGGTGGGTTGACTGCATCTATCTGGACCTAAAAAAGGCTTTCGACAGAGTTCCACATAAGAGGTTGTTCTGGAAACTGGAAAATATTGGAGGAGTGACAGGTACGCTTCTAAAATGGATGAAAAAATTTCTGACTGATAGAAAAATGAGGGCTGTGATCAGAGGCAATGTATCGGACTGGAGAAATGTCACAAGTGGAGTACCACAGGGTTCAGTTCTTGCACCAGTGATGTTTATTGTCTACATAAATGATCTACCAGTTGGTATACATAATTATATGAACATGTTTGCTGATGATGTTAAGATAATAGGAAGGATAAGAAACTTAGGTGATTGTCATGCCCTTCAAGAAGACCTGGACAAATTAAGTACATGGAGCGCCACTTGGCAAATGGAATTTAATGTTAATAAATGCCATGTTATGGAATGTGGAATAGGAGAACATAGACCCCACACAACCTATATATTATGTGAGAAATCTTTAAAAAATTCTGATAAAGAAAGAGATCTAGGGGTGGTTCTAGATAGAAAACTATCACCTGAGGACCACATAAAGAATATTGTGCGAGGAGCCTATGCCACGCTTTCTAACTTCAGAATTGCTTTTAAATACATGGATGGTGATATACTAAAGAAATTGTTCACGACTTTTGTTAGGACAAACCTAGAATATGCAGCAGTTGTGTGGTGCCCATATCTTAAGAAGCACATCAACAAACTGGAAAAGGTGCAAAGACATGCTACTAAGTGGCTCCCAGAACTGAAGGGCAAGAGCTACGAGGAGAGGTTAAAGGCATTAAATATGCCAAAACTAGAAGACAGAAGAAAAAGAGGTGATATGATCACTACATACAAAATAGTAACAGGAATTGATAAAATCGATAGGGAAGATTTCCTGAGACCTGGAACTTTAAGAACAAGAGGTCATAGATATAAACTAGCTAAACACAGATGCCGAAGAAATATAGGAAAATTCACTTTCGCAAACAGAGAGGTAGACGGTTGGAACAAGTTAGGGGAGAAGGTGGTGGAGGCCAAGACCGTCAATAGTTTCAAAGCGTTATATGACAAAGAGTGTTGAGAAGACGGGACACCACGAGCGTAGCTCTCATCCTGTAACTACACTTAGGTAATTACATTTAGGTAATTACACACACACGCACGCATGCACACGCACAGGGGGCCTCGTAGCCTGGTGGATAGTGCGCAGGATTCGTAATTCTGTGGCGCGGGTTCGATTCCCGCACGAGGCAGAAACAAATGGGCAAAGTTTCTTTCACCCTGAATGCCCCTGTTACCTAGCAGTAAATAGGTACCTGGGAGTTAGTCAGCTGTCACGGGCTGCTTCTTGGGGTGTGTGTGTGTGTGTGGTGTGAAAAAAAAAAAAAAAAATAAGTAGTTAGTAAACAGTTGAGAGGCGGGCCGAAAGAGCAAAGCTCAACCCCCGTAAAAACACAAGTACTAAACACAACTAGTAAACACACGCACGCACACACGCACACACACACACACCCTACATCTCTCTCTCTCTCTCTCTCTCTCTCTCTCTCTCTCTCTCTCTCTCTCTCTCTCTCTCTCTCTCTCTCTCTCTCTCTCTCTCTCTCTCTCTCTCTCTCTCTCTCTCTCTGTCCTCTCTCTCTCCTCTCTCTTTCTCTCTTTCTCTCTCTCTCCCTCCCTCTCTCTCTCACAGGGAAAACATGGAAGGGACACGAACTCGGGGGACAAACGCAGGATGAAAATCGCGGCCGGAACAAATTCAGAGGATGGGGTGGACCAGGAAGCCTGGATGAAGGAAGTACTCCAGCAAATGTGGGAGGAATTCAGTGAAGGCCTGAGGGTAATGAGGGAGATAGTTGCCAGCCTGCAGGATGAACTAAGGGCAGCAAAGGAGGAGATAAGATGCCTGAAGGAGACTTCTCCACAATACCAGACACAAACTGTGCCTCAGGGAGACAGGAATGCTACTGTGGAGGGGACCTCCACACCTCAGCTCTCATTTGCCGAAATACTTAAAATGAGCCCTGAAGCTAGGTCTGCAGTTAAGGAAGTTGCCATGGAAGTGGCCTCCTCTCAGGAAGCAGCTAGATGTACTAGCCGGCTGATAGAGAGAAAAAGAGCAGTAGTAGTAGCAGGCATTAAAGAGCAAACAGGGACCAGACCAAAGGAGCGGAGAGACAAGGAAAAAACATGGTTAAAGAGATCCTTAAAGAGGTAAGGATGGATGGAGCTGAACAAAATGTTGAAAAGGTTTTCAGGCTTGGCAAGTACAACAAGGACAGAGACCGAATGATAAAGGTGGTATTCATGAGCGAAATCGCGGAAGAGGAACTGTTAGAAAGGAAGTGCTGTCTAGCAAATGTAGAGAAGTTCAAAAGTGTATTCCTGCAGAGGGGATATGACAAGGGAAGAGAGAAAGCAGGCAGCAGACGCGAGGAAGGAGCACAGGGAGAGAGAAAGGAATCGGGGAGCCACTGTTGGAAATTTCCAACACTAAATACAACACTGTTGTATTATCATTAATTATTACTAAATCCATTAATCACTGTAGTAATTAAAATTAACCAAACGTAGAGTTCACATGTACTAATAATTACATCTGTACAATAAGGCTAGAATTCTTACGTCACCAGACGCCAGTATTGCGTCAGATTCCATTATAATAAACACAACTATGTCCAGTGTCTGAGAATTGAGTTTGATTCTCTATAAAACAACGGTGTTCTGTGTGATAATTATTTACAGATAAACTGATCCCCAACTAATGCCAAATAGAGCGTTTATAGTTATAACTGTTATCTGGTAATAAATTTAACGTCACGCGTGAATGCCCTGGAGAGACTTTAATTCATCTCCATTGCTCGTTTACCATCATAAAACGGGCAAATAATAATATTTAACTCCTCTGAATAATAAACCCGTCCTTATCCGAGCATTTCAATCACAACTGCGAGAAATGATAATATTCGTAGTAAATAATTTGTGTATCAAATGCGGGACGCGGAGCGGGGCAGAGGAGACGCTAGTACACGAGGCGACGCGTTCAGAGAGAGACGCCATTACCCAAGCCACCAGGGTAGACGCCATCAAGAGCTCCAGATGAAAGTCGCCACTGTGAGGTGTGAAGAACCTTTGCAGACAACAACTTTGCTGGTGTCAGTGTCACTTTACGCATCGTGTTGAATTGTCAAGAGATTTAATTTGACATTCAGCCAGGAACCTGTTAAATTAGTTCCGTGTAGCCCAACGTGACCGGCCAGTGAAGCGCGTCAACCTCTAGGCTAAGCTCGACACCACGTGTTCGTTACAACGACGCCTGAACCTAGGACGCGAACTTCGGCAAGCCTTAACTTACACAGTGCCCTATTAGCTAAGTACCTTTATTCCCATTTGATGCATCATTTAGGAGGGGGTTATAGCTGGGTAGCTTGTCGTCACACAGAGCGACTATAAAAAACCACAGGTTATTATTTACCTCCATTATTTAATTTAATTTTCTTGAACATAGATGTCTAGCAGCTTAATCTGTTGCTACTGAATATAATTTGATTTACAGCGTGTGTGAAGAATTCTCCGAGCTGTCATTTCCCGTGTTAATCATCTCCCAGTGTTCCATGGTGAGTCCAGGAGATTCCGAGGATGAGTCGTAACCGACTTCTTGGAAATCGTCTTCAAGCTAAGACCCTTTCCGTATTCCTTAAATTCCATTATCTGTAGTATTATTCATGCAGAGCACTGTTTCTTTGGATTGATATGTGTTTATTATAATTGTTAATTTCTCATATTATAATCTATGTTGTTATTGGTGATAAATATAATGATTCTATAATTGGTCATAGGATTAGATTATTGCATAATGGACTGGTGCACGAACCACACTAGTTCCTGGACATATATGAAGTTCCAGTAATAACCCCCCAATGTAGGTGTTTGAGGCTTTGATTCAGTTAATTATACAGCCCATTAATTATATAAGTGATCATATTCTCTAGTATTTTATCCATAGTTACTGGTTCCTCTAGGAATTTTCTAATGATCATATTTTCTTAGTTTCCCTCTTTACTATAAAAGTGGGTGGTCCTTCGTAATAGAATTTCATTACATTATTATTTAAATGAATAGAGTCAAGCCCCAAATGTCCCACAGCCACAACCCCAATCCCTACAATCCCAGAGGGGAATGGGGAACCCTCCTCAAACAGTGCACTAGCCACAGGGAGTGTGGCACCACCCCTACATCCTACCCAACACACACCCTACCTGCCCCAACCCCTGTCAGCTCCCCACTAACTACTCACCTAAGGCACCCTCCCCCCACCCACCCCCCTCCTCCCACTCACCCCCCTCCCCCAGGACCTCCCTTCTCCCCCATCCCCCAAGCCCTCCCTTCTCCCACATGCCCTCCCGTCTCTCCCACCCACATGCCCGCATTCTCCCCCACCCTCCTAAGCCCCCCACCCCGCCTAAGCCTTCCTCTCTCCACCACTCCCCAAAACCCTCCCCTCTTCCTCACCCACCTCAGTTTCCCTTTCCCCCCACGTCCCCCAAGCCCTCCCCCCTTTACTGCCCCCCCAAACCCCCCCTTCTCCCCCATCCCCCCAAACCTCCTCCTCTCAACCCTCCCCCTCTCACCCCCCCAACCCTCCCCCTTCCACCCACCCCCTCAACCCTCCCCCTCCTCCCCCCCCCCCAAGCCCTTCCTCCTCCACCAGTCTCCCCGTACCAGATCCTCCCAGCTCCCACTCACCCCAGACCCCACAGGTCCCCCCCCCCACCCAGGAGAAGCAGAAGAGAGTCAGTTTCAGGGTAATGTTCTCGAACATAGATGGGATCACAAGCAAGGCAAGTGAGCTAAGGGAAAGAGCACAAGAAGTGAACCCAGATGTAATCGGACTCACTGAAACAAAACTTTGGAATCATAATGAATGCCGTGTTTCCAAAGGAGTACACAGTAATAAGGAAAGAGAGGGAAGGTAGAGGAGGAGGCAGAGTGGCCCTACTCATGAGACAGGAATGGAGTTTTAAGGAGATGGCTATCACGAGCTGTGAGGTTTTCAGAGACTACATAGCAGGCACCATGACATTGGGAGGACCAAGGATAGTAGTAGCAGTAATATATAACCCTCCACCAAATGACAGAAGACCCAGTCAAGAGTACGAAAACAACAACATGGCAGTTAACACTATAATTAAGAGGGCAGCCTCTGCTGCCTGTAGAAATAGATCCCACCTGCTCATCATGGGGGACTTCAATCACAGAAGGATTGATTGGGAGAATAAGGAACCGCATGGAGAGCCAAAGTACTGGAGGTGGTGACTAGAAACTTCTTAACACAGCATGTCAGAGAACCCACACGGATGAGAGGAAATGACGAACCAGCGAGACTCGACTTGGTCTTCACCCTGAACGACTCTGACATAAGAGAAATCGGTTCTGAGGCCCCAGTAGGAATGAGCGACCACAGTGTATTGGTGTTTGAGTACCTGATTGAAGAAGGGTTATTGAACTCGAGGAGGGATACCGAAACCAAAAGGTTAGCATACCGAAAGGGAAACTATGAGGAGATAAGAAAATTCCTAAAAGATATAGCATGGAAAACAGAGCTCAGGGAAAAGACGGCCAAAGATATGATGGACTACATCACGCAAAAGTGCAAGGACGCAGCAAACAAGTTTGTCCCAGCCCAAAAGGAAAACAGTGAAATGAAGATGAGAAACCCATGGTTTAATCAGAGATGTAGGCTAGCTAAGCAGCAAAGTAAAAGGGCATGGAGAAACTATAGGAATAACAGGACACTGGAGAGCAAAGAAAGATATCAGAATGCCAGGAATGAATATGTCAGGATGAGAAGAGAGGCAGAAAGAGAATACGAAAACGACATCGCAAGCAAGGCAAAGACTCAGCCTAAATTGCTGCATAGCCACATCAGGAGAAAAACAACAGTAAAGGAACAGGTTATGAAATTAAGGATAGGGGCAGAAGGATTCACTACAAACGACAAGGAAGTGTGTGAGGAACTGAATAAGAAATTCCAAGAGGTCTTCACCTTAGAGCAAGGAGAAATCCCAGAGATAAGAGAGGGAATAGCTAACCAGGAACCACTGGAAGAGTTTGAGATTACCAGCGGGGAAGTAAGGAAGTGTTTACTAGAGTTGGATGTGACAAAGGCTATAGGCCCAGCTGGAATCTCCCCTTGGATTAAAGGAAGGAGCAGAAGAACTGTGCCTACCACTCTCCATAGTGTATAACAAATCTCTGGCAGCAGGGGAACTGCCAGAAATTTGGAAAGCAGCTAACGTAGCCCCGATATACAAGGAAGGGGATAGACAGGAGGCACTGAATTACAGGCCAGTGTCCCTAACCTGCATACCATGCAAGCTGATGGAGAAGATTGTGCGAAGAAAGCTAATGGAGCACCTGGAGTGAAAGAACTTTGTAACACAGCACCAACATGGGTTCAGGGATGGCAGGTCCTGCCTCACAGGGTTACTTGAATTCTACGACCAGGCAACAAAAATATGGCAAGAAAGAGCAGGGTGAGCAGACTGCATATTTTTGGATTGTCAGAAAGCCTTTGATACAGTGCCACACAAGAGGCTAGTGAAAAAGGTGGAGATGCAGGCTGGAGTGAAAGGGAAGGTACTCCGTTGGATACAGGAGTACCTAAGCAACAGGAGACAACGAGTCAGTGTGAGGGGTGAGGTCTCAGATTGGCGAGACGTTACGAGTGGAGTCCCGCAGGGGTCAGTCCTTGGACCTATACTGTTTCTGATATATGTAAATGATCTCCCAGAGGGTATAGAATCGTTTCTCTCAATGTTTGCCGATGATGCAAAAATTATGAGGAGGATTGAAACTGAGGACGATAGTAGGAGGCTACAAGAAGACCTAGACAGACTGAGTGAATGGTCCAACAAATGGCTGTTGAAGTTCAACCCGAGTAAATGCAAAGTAATGAAACTAGGCAGTGGAAACAGGAGGCCAGACACAGGATACAGAATAGGAGATGAGGTACTTTATGAAACGGATAGAGAGAAAGATCTAGGAGTTGATATCACACCAAACCTGTCTCCTGAAGCCCACATAAAAAGAATAACGTCTGCGGCATATGCGAGGCTGGCTAACATCGGAACAGCGTTCAGGAACCTGTGTAAGGAATCATTCAGAATATTGTACACCACATATGTAAGACCAATCCTGGAGTATGCGGCCCCAGCATGGAGCCCGTATCTTGTCAAGCACAAGACAATGTTGGAAAAAGTCCAAAGGTATGCCACTAGACTAGTCCCAGAACTAAGAGGCATGAGTTACGAGGAAAGGCTGCGGGAAATGCACCTTACGACACTGGAAGACCGAAGAGTAAGGGGAGACATGATCGCAACCTACAAAATCCTCAGAGGAATTGACCGGGTAAACAAGGATAAACTATTCAACACTGGTGGTATGCGAACAAGGGGACACAGGTGGAAACTGAGTACCCACATGAGCCACAGAGACGTTAGAAGGAACTTTTTCAGTGTCAGAGTAGTTAACGGATGGAATGCATTTGGCAGTGATGTGGTGGAGGCTGACTCCATACACAGTTTCAAATGTAGATATGATAGAGCCCAGTAGGCTCAGGAATCTGTGCACCAGTTGAGAGGCGGGACCAAAAAGCCAAAGCTCAAGCCCCGCAAGCACAAATATGTGAGTTCAAATAGCTGAGCCCTAAACACACACACACACACCTCTGGATACAGCCCACATCAGCTGTCTAACTCCAAGGTACCTATTTACTGCTGAGTGAAGAGAGGTGTCGAGAGAAAGAAGCGCTGCCCATTTTTTTCTGACTCTGGAAACCGATCCCGGGCCCCTTAAGACTTGGACCCCAGAGCGCTGTCCTGTAATTACCTAAGTGTAGTTACAGGATGAGAGCTACGCTCGTGGTGTCCCGTTTCCCAATACTCTTTGTCATATAACTCTGAAACTACTAACGGTTATGGCCTCCATTACCTTCTCACTTAACTTGTTCCAGCCGTCAACCACTCTGTAAAAGTGAATTTTCTATTGTTACTTCAGAAGCTTTGTTTAGTTAGCTTAAATTTATGTCATCTTGACCTTGAGGTTCGAAGTTTCAAGAATTTTTCTGTATGAATTTTGACAATTCCATTTATTATTTTGTATGTAGTGATAATTTTGCCTCTTTTTCTTCTATCTACTAGCTTTGGCATTTTTGGCACCTCTAATCTCTCCTCGCAGCTCTTGTCTATCAGTTCGTGCGTGCGTGCGTGCCTGCGTGTGTGGGGCTCCTGCCTGTTGAGGACCATATAATCATCAGTTTGCATCCTTGAGTGTGGTCGTGTAATTTCGTGGGTGTGTGGGCTGTAACGGAAGGAGGAGGGAGGAGTAATAAATATAAAAATGGAATTAAAAGATGGAAGGAGGAATAGGGGAGTGGTTAAGGCGGGAGAACTTAGAGAGGAGGAAGGAAGAGAGGAGGTAAGATATTTAGTGGAAAGGTAAACTTGTGAAAGAATTAGTGATTAAACTAAAAGATTATAAGATAGTATTAGGGATGAAATGAAAGTATTCGTAGGAGAGAAAGAGAAGAGGGTAGAGCTGCCATCATCAATTTAAAATATATTTTTGTACGAGAAATGGAACTCGTCACTTAAACCACAGTTATCTCATTGATGATAACTTCCAATAACATTCAAACATTAATAGCAAATAATACCTCTAAGTACTTCGGATATTATTCACAGACATATAAAAATTGGAAATTGACCTTTATTTTCGCACAATTGTCTGGAACACTACTTTACACGCCAAAAGAACATTGATTAAATTCTTCAAAGGAGTAGAGTCACTGAACTAAAAGTCGAGAGCCCAGTACAGCCGACTGTTCCTGGAGTGTCACAAAACATATAATCATGGAAGACAGAGAACATCGCCTCACAGACACTCACCAGTTTCAATGTCCTGATCGGATGAACTGCATGGGCGACAACAACTCGTATGGCTTGAAGACTCAGCTCACACTGTCTGGTCTAGAGACTCAGCTCACACTGTCTGGTCTGGGGAGTCAGCTCACACTGTCTGGTCCGGGGAATCAGCTCACACTGTCTGGTCTGGGGACTCAGCTCACACTGTCTGGTCCGAGGACTCAGCTCACACTGTCTTGTCTGGGGACTCAGCTCACACTGTCTTGTCTGGGGACTCAGCTCACACTGTCTTGTCTGGGGACTCAGCTCACACTGTCTGGTCTGGGGAGTCAGCTCACACTGTCTTGTCTGGAGACTCAGCTCACACTGTCTTGTCTGGGGACTCAGCTCACACTGTCTGGTCTGGGGAGTCAGCTCACACTGTCTGGTCCGGGGAATCAGCTCACACTGTCTGGTCCGGGGACTCAGCTCACACTGTCTGGTCCGGGGAATCAGCTCACACTGTCTGGTCTGGGGACTCAGCTCACACTGTCTGGTCCGAGGACTCAGCTCACACTGTCTTGTCTGGGGACTCAGCTCACACTGTCTTGTCTGGGGACTCAGCTCACACTGTCTTGTCTGGGGACTCAGCTCACACTGTCTGGTCCGGGGACTCAGCTCACACTGTCTTGTCTGGAGACTCAGCTCACACTGTCTTGTCTGGGGACTCAGCTCACACTGTCTTGTCTGGGGACTCAGCTCACACTGTCTGGTCCTGGGACTCAGCTCACACTGTCTTGTCTGGAGACTCAGCTCACACTGTCTTGTCTGGAGACTCAGCTCACACTGTCTGGTCTGGAGACTCAGCTCACACTGTCTTGTCTGGAGACTCAGCTCACACTGTCTTGTCTGGAGACTCAGCTCACACTGTCTTGTCTGGAGACTCAGCTCACACTGTCTTGTCTGGAGACTCAGCTCACACTGTCTGGTCTGGAGACTCAGCTCACACTGTCTGGTCCGGGGACTCAGCTCACACTGTCTGGTCTGGAGACTCAGCTCACACTGTCTGGTCTGGAGACTCAGCTCACACTGTCTGGTCTGGAGACTCAGCTCACACTGTCTTGTCTGGAGACTCAGCTCACACTGTCTGGTCCGGGGACTCAGCTCACACTGTCTGGTCCGGGGACTCAGCTCACACTGTCTGGTCTGGAGACTCAGCTCACACTGTCTTGTCTGGAGACTCAGCTCACACTGTCTTGTCTGGAGACTCAGCTCACACTGTCTGGTCCGGGGACTCAGCTCACACTGTCTTGTCTGGAGACTCAGCTCACACTGTCTGGTCCGGGGACTCAGCTCACACTGTCTGGTCCGGGGACTCAGCTCACACTGTCTTGTCTGGAGACTCAGCTCACACTGTCTGGTCCGGGGACTCAGCTCACACTGTCTTGTCTGGAGACTCAGCTCACACTGTCTTGTCTGGAGACTCAGCTCACACTGTCTGGTCCGGGGACTCAGCTCACACTGTCTTGTCTGGAGACTCAGCTCACACTGTCTTGTCTGGAGACTCAGCTCACACTGTCTTGTCTGGAGACTCAGCTCACACTGTCTGGTCCGGGGACTCAGCTCACACTGTCTTGTCTGGAGACTCAGCTCACACTGTCTGGTCCGGGGACTCAGCTCACACTGTCTGGTCTGGAGACTCAGCTCACACTGTCTGGTCTGGAGACTCAGCTCACACTGTCTGGTCTGGAGACTCAGCTCACACTGTCTGGTCTGGAGACTCAGCTCACACTGTCTGGTCTGGAGACTCAGCTCACACTGTCTGGTCCGGGGACTCAGCTCACACTGTCTGGTCCGGGGACTCAGCTCACACTGTCTGGTCCGGGGACTCAGCTCACACTGTCTGGTCTGGAGACTCAGCTCACACTGTCTTGTCTGGAGACTCAGCTCACACTGTCTTGTCCGGGGACTCAGCTCACACTGTCTTGTCTGGAGACTCAGCTCACACTGTGTCCACACAATCGTCTCTCGGCTCTGAGGACTCGCACTGTTCTACCTCCTTACTCTGTGACCTTGCTCTATTATCTGGCTTCTTTTCGCATGTTCTTGTTGTTTTAGATTTAGTTCCTCGGAACAAAAAGTTCCAAGTAGCACGGACTATTGTGAGTCTGTTGTGGACTTACCTGGCACAGGAGCGGGGCTGTAACTCTGATCTTCTTGTCTCGATTGATTGATTGATAAAGATTAAGCCACCCAAAAGGTGGCACGGGCACGAATAGCCCGTTAAAGGAGGCACTTTGGAGCCATTTCTTTTCTCGATTGATTGATTGATTGATGAAGATTAAGCCACCCAAGAGGTGGCACGGGCATGAATAGCCCGTAAGTGGTACAATTTTTCATTGGTTGCTTCACATTCCAGAAGATAGTGAAGTAATGGCTTTTCTGTGACAGTTTGGCAGAAGATGCACTCTGTCGGGGTTCACCAATCTCCCAGTGCATCTGTAACCTAGACGTAGTCTATATAACCTAAATGCTATTTCCCTGTGGATTCCTTTTGGGATATTTAACCTTTCTAATTTGGTTGCCTGAAGATACCATGTTGCAGATGGCGAACCTTCAGCTATTCTCTGGTGTAGGTAGGCTTTGTTGAGATGTGAGAGTTTTTTGGTGATGATGTTTTTTATGTTCTCTAGGCTGGGTTGAATTGTTTATGTATCACTGGATGACGAGTTGCCAATTTAGCAATTTCATCAGCTTTTTCATTTAACGGGATTGGATCCAGTTTAAGGTTATGTTGAGTCCTTTGCCTTTAGCGACTGCTCCAAGATACAAAATGGTGGTAATTATTTCCACGTTATCTTTCCACTGTTTTTGTCCTAGTATTTGAAGTGCAGCTATTGAGTCTGTGTGTATGATTGCATTTTGAGTGTTTTGTGCAATCACATATGCGAATGCCTGTTGTATGGCAAACAACTCAGTTTGGGTTGATGATACTAGTCCTCCCAGTCTCCAATATGCCCGTACGCTGGCCGTGCAAAGAGCAGCGCCAGCACTCTCATATTCTGTGTCCACCGATCCGTCTGTGAAGATGTGGGTGGCTCCTGCTACTGCTATACATTTGCTCTTCTATTATGCGCCTTAGGATTGTCGGATCATAGGCAGCCTTTTTCATTGGGAGACTTTCTATTACTATTTTGAAAGTAGGCTCTTCCCACGATGCGGAAGGAGTGTAATTTGGGTGTGGATGATCACCCTCTCTATCAAGAATCATGCTTTTTAAACGTAGTCTGTTTACGACTTTTCCTGCTCTTGCAGCCCAAGAGTTTCCATTGTTTTGGCCTAGTCCAACCACCAAGGCCTGCCGTACTGGGATTGGATCAGAAGAAATAATTATCTTACTGATAATTATAGCTGTTCTTTGTGATATTCTTTCTTGTAGAGAGGGCAAACCCGTCTCCAGTCTAAGAGTTTCAAGCCTGGTGCTCATGGGGGCTCCCAGTGCGGCTCTCATAGCATTGTTTTGGGCAACTTCAAGCTTTTTCCACTGTTGGTGTGATTGATTTGTGAGTGCAGTACACACACACACACATACACACACTCCTATGAGATGGTAATTCAGGAGTTTCGAAGAGATGGTAATTCAGAACTGTGAAGGTTTCAGTGACTACATATCAGGCACCATAGCAACTGGAGGACAGAAAATTATAGTAGTAGTCATATATAACCCCCCACCGAATGTCAGAAGACCCAGACAGGAATATGATAGAAACAACTTGGCCACCATCAATATAATAGAGAGAGCAGCTTCTGTGGCTAGCAGGAACGGACCCAGTCTACTAATCATGGGAGACTTCAACCATGGAAAGATAGATTGGGGGAACAGAGTCCCACATGGAGACCCAGACACATGGAGAGCTAAGCTGCTGGATGTGGCAACAAGAAACTTTCTAAGTCAACACGTCAAGGGACCGACAAGAACGAGAGGAGGGGATGAACCAGCCTTGCTTGATCTGATATTTACCTTAAATGAGTCGGATATAAGGGAAGTTAAGTTGGAAGCCCCCTTGGGAATGAGTGATCATAGTGTATTGAGCTTTGAGTACCTGGTTGAGCTAGGAATTATCATCCCCAAAAAAGAACTGGGAAACAAAGGGCTGGCGTACCGAAAGGGAGATGAATAAATTCCTATGGGATATACATTGGGACACAGAACTCGGAACCAAGTCTGTACAAGACATGATGGACTATGTCACCCAAAAATGTCAGGAGGCTGTAAGCAGGTTTGTCCCAGCTCAACAGGAAAAAACAGAGAAGCAAAGGAAGAATCCGTGGTTTAATAGGGAATGTATGAAGGCAAAGGAGCTGAACAAAAGGGCATGGAGGAACTTCCGGAATAACAGAACACCAGAAAGTAGAGAGAGATACCAGAGAACCAGGAACGAGTATGTTAGTGTGAGAAGAGCAGCTGAGAAAAGGTATGAAAATGATATCGCTAATAAAGCCAAGACCGAACCAAAGCTACTACACAGTCACATCAGGAGGAAGACAACAGTGAAGGAACAGGTAATGAAACTTAGGGTGGGCGAGGACAGGTACACAGAGAATGACAAAGAGGTGTGTGAAGAACTCAATAAAAGGTTCCAGGAGGTCTTTACAATAGAACAGGGAGAAGTCACGGTGCTAGGAGAGGTGGCAGCAAACCAGGTGACCTTGGAAAGGTTCGAAATTACAAGGGATGAGGTCAAGAAGCACCTATTGGAGCTGGATGTGAGAAAAGCTGTTGGGCCGGATGGAATCTCACCATGGGTATTGAAAGAGTGTGCAGGAGCACTTAGCTTGCCACTCTCCATAGTGTATAGTAGGTCACTGGAAACGGGAGACCTACCAGAAGTATGGAAGACTGCTAATGTAGTACCAATATTTAAAAAGGGTGACAGGCAAGAGGCACTGAACTACAGGCCAGTGTCCTTAACTTGTATACCATGCAAGGTGATGGAGAAGATTGTGAGAAAAAACCTAGTAACACATCTGGAGAGAAGAGACTTCGTGACAACCCATCAACATGGGTTCAGGGAGGGTAAATCTTGCCTTACAGGCTTGATATAATTCTATGATCAGGTGACAAAGATTAAGCAAGAAAGAGAAGGATGGGCGGACTGCATTTGTTTGGACTGTCGGAAAGCCTTTGACACAGTACCCCATAAAAGGTTGATGCATAAGCTGGAGAAACAGGCAGGAGTAACTGGTAGGGCGCTCCAGTGGATAAGGGAGTAACTAAGCAATAGGAAGCAGAGAGTTATAGTGAGGGGTGAGACCTCAGAATGGCGGGAAGTCACCAGTGGAGTCCCACAGGGCTCTGTGCTTGGACCTATCCTGTTTCTGATATACGTAAATGATCTCCCAGAGGGTATAGACTCATTCCTCTCAATGTTTGCTGACGACGCCAAAATTATGAGAAGGATTAAGACAGAGGAGGACAGCTTGAGGCTTCAAGAAGACCTGGACAAGCTGCAGGAATGGTCGAACAAATGGATGTTAGAGTTTAACCCAAGCAAATGTAATTTAATAAAGATAGGAGTAGGAAGCAGGAGACCAGATACAAGGTATCACTTGGGAGATGAAATACTTCAAGAGTCAGAGAGAGAGAGAGAAAGACCTGGGGGTTGATATCACGCCAGACCTGTCCCCTGAAGCTCATATCAAGAGGATAACATCAGCAGTTTATGCCAGGTTGGCTAACATAAGAACGGCCTTTAGAAACTTGTGTAAGGAATCTTTCAGAACATTATATACCACATATGTCAGACCAATCCTGGAGTATGCGGCTCCAGCATGGAGTCCATATCTAGTCAAGCATAAGACTAAACTGGAAAAGGTTCAAAGGTTTGCCACCAGAATAGTACCCGAGCTGAGAGGTATGAGCTACGAGGAGAGACTACGGGAATTGAACCTCACTTCGTTGGAAGACAGAAGAGTTAGGGGGGACATGATCACCACATTCAAGATTCTCAAGGGAATCGACAGGGTTGATAAAGATAGGCTATTTAACAAAAGGGGCACACGCACTAGGGGACACAGGTGGAAACTGAGGGCCCAAATGAGCCACAGAGATATTAGAAAGAACTTTTTTAGTGTCAGAGTGGTTGACAAATGGAATGCATTAGGAAGCAATGTGGTGGAGGCTGACTCCATACACAGTTTCAAGTGTAGATATGATAGAGCCCAATAGGCTCAGGAACCTGTACACCTGTTGATTGACGGTTGAGAGGCGGGACCAAAGAGCCAGAGCTCAACCCCCGCAAGCACAACTAGGTGAGTACAACTAGGTGAGAACTCCATTGGGAGTCTGGTAGCTGAGTGGACAGCACGCAGCACACATAATCCTGTCGAAAAATACTTAATTCATGAAAACTTGGCTTATTAGGCAAATCGGGCCTTGCATAGTAGGCAGAGAAGTGCGTTCTGGCTACTAGTTACGACATATATATATATATATATATATATATATATATATATATATATATATATATATATATATATATATATATATATATATATATATGTCGTACCTAGTAGGCAGAATGCACTTCTCAGCCTACTATGCAAGGCCCAATTTGCCTAATAAGCCAAGTTTTCATGAATTTATTGTTTTTGGACTACCTAACCTACCTAACCTAACCTAACCTGCCTTTTTTTGGCTACCTAACCCTAACCTAACCTATAAAGATAGGTTAGGTTAGGTTAGGTAGGATTGGTTAGGTTCGGTCATATATCTACGTTAATTTTAACTCCAATAAAAAAAAAATTACCTCATACATAATGAAATGGGTAGCTTTATCATTTCATAAGGAAAAAAATAGAGAAAACTAATTAATTAATTAATTAATTAATTTAACACTTTTCTGAGATCTTCACTTGGATTTACGGGCGGTTTATTTAAGCTCTTGTCGGATCACGACGTACATTTACGGTCCGTGTTATAGTGGGTATATACTACTCGATCGACTTGGGGTTTGTATGAATATGTTTGCCATTAAATTTCTGTTTTTTCTAATAGGCACAGTGCCTATTTGAGAAAACGGCAATGTATTGTAACTTAGAGGAGAGACTATTGAGTTGGTGACACAACGAGGGTAATCGCCCACTCCACACACTCTTGTGTTGGCCGCGATCATGATTCTACATTTATATGCATACGACTGTGTAGAAAATTTTATTCCGAACACTATACAAACAAAAAACACGGTGTGAAACAAGTATATACTAGAAAAACATGAGCAAAGTAAAAACTTTTTACGCTCATGGGTACAAACACGCGTTAGATTTTATTCGCCGCAAATTTATTTGACGCTCTGTTGCCCAATTCTACCCATGTTCTTATAGAACTTTCTATTGCAAACACATTGCTATAAAAATGAAATACGTAGCTCGAGAAATAATGTCAGGACAGTGAAATAAGTATAAACTTTCAAAGCCCTGCATCACAACAGTGTCGTCGCTGCTGAAAGCGGGGCTAACGCTTCGCCCAGTTCCCACACTCGTGCGGGTCACCCCCTACCATAATTAGGCATTGATAGGCATATGTCTGGGTGGGGAATTTTATTGCGGGTTCAGTGATATCAAAATAAGCGCTGTAAGATGACTGTGAGGCTGGCAACAAACGAAAGAGTATGAACATTTACTTCCTGTTTGGGTGTCACGACCAGTCATCTTCGTGTTTATTTACTTCGTGGTGGGATAGCAAATGCTTTGGTGCCATTTTATGCATATGATCTTGTAGAGAATTTTATTACCAACGCATTGATACCAAAATGAAAAACGTAGCTCCAGAATTGATGTTAGGAGCGTGAAAAGATTATAAACTTTTTTGTGTTTACGCTTGAGCGCCCAGAACTCTGCGTTCACAATGCGCTTTTTTTTCCACGAGTGCCGTGCGCACTAAAGTGTAGTTAATTCAGGAAAACTTGGCCTATTAGGCAAGTCGCGCCTTGCATAGTAGGCCGAGAAGTGCGTTCTGGCTACTAGATACGACATATATATATATATATATATATATATATATATATCTATATATATATATATATATATATATATATATATGTCGTACCTAGTAGCCAGAATGCACTTCTCAGCCTACTATGCAAGGCCCGATTTGCCTAATAAGCCAAGTTTTCATGAATTAACTTGACCCTGACAAATGGGCGACAGGGGTGGGGGGGAAGAGGAGGAGATGAATGGCGGCCAAGGGGAGGGGAGAAGGAAGGAGGGGAGAGGGAGAAGGTAAGGAGGGGAGAAGGAGAGGGAAAGGAGGGGAGAAGGGAGAACTAATGATCTGAGCCCCAGATCATTACATGCTTGCCTGTTTGTCTGTGGTAAGGTAATGGGAAGACACGCAAAACACAAAATATAAACAATGAAATTTTAATTACTTTAGAAAATAAGATATGAACAAAGACAATCCCTTGGCTTACGTAAAATTCAAAACAAGCCAACAAACAAAACAACATGAATAATTACTACATATGAAAATTTACTCTACAATAAAATAATGTGCAATACAATAATAATCAGGTGCTGAGAATATTGGCTATAGCTGCCACCTCCCTTAGTATACGACAGCCAGGGCTTAGTATACCAGAGAGAGATGTCAACTTCTAAGAGCACAGGAATATTCTGAGGAGGACGGCTTGAGCTGGCCCAGACGTCGACTCACGTAGAGGGCGTGAGTGCAGGTGCAGTTGTGCTGTCGGCAATACACCAGCCAATCAGGAGCAGGCAGGCGGAGAATGGGTAGTTAGCTCGTTGACGACGGGTGGTGAGCCAGCGTGATGGGTGTTGCAAGGTACGCTTTGCTTCCTGGTCAAAACGTTTTGTGCTACTGGTGGACGTATCTTGAATGCAGCAGCTTGTACTTGTAAAATGACGTGACTGATATAGGGAAGAGCAGGCTCAATCTCTCTTGAAAGAGATTATCGTCACAACTCTCCCCCGAAGCCTGCGGTTCCGGAAGAAGTTACGTCTTCATGTGGTAGAGTGATAGGTGGAGTTGCCTCTACTTCATAGACTCTGGAGAGGGCGTCAGCTATGATGTGGTCAGACCCCTTGATGTAGAGATCTCCAGGTTGAATTTCTGCAGATATCAAGCCCATTGTAGAAGCCGTCGATTGTTGAATTGGGCTTGCTGCAGGAAGTGTAGGGTGTTGTGGTCCATGTAGATGGTGGTAGACAGAGCACCTTGTAGGTATGGAGCAAAGTGCTGTAGATTCAGGACGATGGAGAGTAGCTCCTTCTCGATAGTGCTGTAGTTCCTTGTAGCTGTGGTCGCTAACAGGTAGATTCTCCTCGCCTCGTTGTTTCATTAGGTCACCCCCGATGCCGGTACCACTGGCGTCGACATGGAGGATGAAAGGCTTCGTGATATCTGGCGAGGTGAGAATAGGATTAGAATAGGGCAAAGGAGCACTTTTATTGTCCTGAAAATAGTTATGAAGATCAGTTAGGATTTCCGAATTGGAAAGCGCTGACTCAGTGTCAGTGCTTTCGGGAGGAGAAGCAGGGAAGGTCTTACTGTGGATGTATGGACCTTTAAAGGTAGAATATGCTACCAACACAGTGGGAGGAGTACCGTTATATAGCTTCAGGAGGTTGACGTGGCACAACTGGGTCTTCCGCCGCCTATCTGGAGTCTCTAGAACGTAGTTGTGGTTGTTTCGGCACTCCTTGATGCGGTAGGGTCCTGAAAACCTGTTTTGCAAGGGAGAACCTGGGATAGGGAAATAGGCCATCACGAAGTCTCCCGGTTTAAATTTCCTTACTTTGCTGTTCTGGTCGTAATGAGTCTTCATCCTCTCCTGGGCTTTCAATAGATTATCCTTAGCAAAGTTATGCACCCTCTCTAGAATGTGTGGTAGGTTTTGAAGAAACTGGGGCACATTCTGATGCTCACTGAAGGTGGCATCACGTAGAGAGTCTTTAAAAGCTTTGAGAGGAGTACGGCACTTACGTCCGGAGAGCATCTCATAAGGAGATACTCGTAGAGACTCATTGGGAAAACTTCTAAAAATACACATAATGAGGTCAAGTTGTTTATCCCAATCCTTAGAGGTCTCATTGCAAAACTTCTTTAGGAGTGCTTTAATAGTCTGATGACTACGCTCAAGAGAACCCTGTGAAGCAGGATGATAGGGGCTGGACAGTACCTGTATGATGTTGAACTCTTCCAGTGTCCTCTTGAAGAGATCACTGGTGAAGTTGGTGCCACAGTCACTCTGAACCTCCCTTGGAAATCCATACTGGGTGAAGATCTTCAATAAGTGTTTCACCACAGTAGCAGCCGTAATGTTCTTTACTGGAACTGCTATGGGGAATCTGGTGGTAGGACACAGGATGGTTAGTATATAGGCGTTGCCAGAACTGGTCCGAGGTAAAGGACCAACACAGTCTATAATAAGTCTGTGGAAAGGTTCCGCAGGCACCTGGATGGGTGTCAGTGGTGCTCTGGGGATAGAGATGTTCGGTTTACCTGCCATCTGACATGTATGACACTGTTTGACGTACTGTTTGAAGCTATTTACCATACCTGGCCAGTAGTAGTCTTGACGGATTCCGTGGTAGGTTTTGTTAAAACCGTAGTGCGAAAGTGCTCCGTGGGCCAGGTGTAGAATAGTGGTCCGCAGGCTGGTAGGAATCACTAGTTGTTTGACGTTGGCCCAATCGTTTTCCTCCTTTAGTTTACTGGGTCTGTATCTGCGGTAGAGCAACTCGTTCTCTAGGAAGAACCCAGGATTACTGTCAGGTTGAGTCTCAGCCTGGAAGAATATTGGTGTCAATATTCCCTCTGTAACTTACGGAACTCCAACGTGGTAAGATTCGGGGGTAGTTTCTGAGGGTCTTGAGGGACAGCGGTAGCAGTAGAGTCAGCTGGCTGTGGTCGTGCAGCTTGTGCACGGGTGGTCACCAAAACCGGAGGAGAAACTTCATCACTCTCTTGAACCTTTGCTGGAACATACTCAAAGATGGGATTATCCATTACAGAGGTACACACCTGGGGTTTGTCCATGACGATCAGGTTGGTCGGTTGCAGGTCTTCTGCCAAGTCGTTGCCCAGGAGAAGTTGCATTCCAGGCATGGGAAAAGGCTTTTCCCTGACGGCGACTTGGACTTCACCGGTCACGAAGGGACAATCCAGGTGGACTCTGGCGAGTGGATAAGGAGTGGTAGCAGTGAGGTCAGTGATGAAGACGGTTTCCCCGGTGTAGGCGATATTGGGCACAGCTGATTTCAAAATGATTGATTGAAGAGCCGCTGTGTCCCTCAAGATCTTCAGTTTGAAACGTCCCTCCGGATCTGAACCGTTGGTAGAGACAGTTCCAGGATACAGGTGTTTACTGAAGAGAGAAAGATCATTAACATGAACACCAACATTCATCACAGGCTTACCGGACTTAGGAGGAGTCTGTTTGGGTTTAGTGGATTCAGTATTACCTTTGTATTGAGACTTACCACATTTATCTATGGTATGTCCATAGAGTCTATAATACTTACAGTACAATTGTGAGCTAGCTTGATCGGTACTCACTTTCTCGTAACTGTACCAAGACTTCTTACTGGAAGGTGGTTCTGGTGTCAGCCGGTGGATGAGGCTGTAAGTGTCTGCCGACTTAGCACACTTTAGGTAGTCGGTCTCTTCTTTATCTGCTAAATATAAACGGACAGGAGGAGGCACACGCCTCAAGAAATCTTCAACTAGCATGAGGTTGACGAGTTCTGCAAAGGTAGAGACATGTGCTGCTTCCAGCTATTTCATAAAATATCTCCTTTTGGTATTAGCAAATTCTAGAAAGGTGGTGGTACTGGCCTTTAGGTAGTCACGGAATTTTCGTCGGTAGCTTTCGGTGGAGAGAAGGTAGGCGTCCAACACTGCTTGCTTCAGGGTCTGGTAGTCATTCTCAGATGCCAAAGTACTGATAGTAATTGCAGCTCTAATTGTGAGATGTACTCTGAGAAGGGTAGCCCATTGGTCGGCAGGCCAGCTAAGTTGATTAGCAAGGGTCTCAAAGGTGGTAAAAAATACGTCGATCTCTGTCTCTACGAATGGTGGCATTAACTTACTTGCGTGGGAGATATTGAAACTTACTGGAAGACTGGCGGTAGCTTGCTAGCGTTGAGTGAGGTGTGTAGTTTCCATCGCGAGTTCTTGTTGACGACATTCTATAACCATAGCAGCTTGCTGTTTGTCATGCTCGCGTTGCATCTCCAGGTGACGATGTTTTGCTTCAAGCTGTACTCGCTCACGCTCACGGAGTACTGCAGTTTCACGTTCCTTGAGGGCGACTTCCTCTTTCCTAAGTTGTAGAGCTTCTTTTTGTTGTTCGAGGGCTTCCCTTTGCTGCTCTCGCTCGATCTTGGCAAGTTCTAGTTTGAGTTTCATAGTTGCCAAATCAGGTTTATCTGCAATAGAGTAAGTTTCGTGAGTTTCAGAGTCAATTTTACCTTCCTCTAAGAGATAATCCAGTAACAGGTTATGCAGTTCATTTTTGTTGGCTCCATGGGGAACATCTAGTTGATACTCATGTGAAAGAGTTTGTAATTCGGTCCTCTTGGCACGACTTAAGTTCCCTATTTCACCTGCTGGATCTGCACGGAAAGCTTGGAGACGAAACATGGTGAAATTAGCAAATAAATGTACAACGAATATACTGTTGTGATATGGTGAATGTCAGAAACAGGACAACGTGGCAACTGGTACCTACGCTGTGGAATCGTTAACAATTAATGTTAATTTCAAGATGGTAAATGATTAATAAATCAAGATCGCAGGAAATCTTGTACCCAGTACTCAATGTAAGAGGATAAGGGCAAGAAAATCCTACTAAGTAAGCGAAACTGAGTTTCTAAAACAAATGAAACATTTAATTGCCTCAAAAGTGAATTAGGTAGTTCAAGAATGTGGGCATACCTTGCCGAGTCTCTATAGGACATAAGGAAGTTTTTCCCACTGAAATGAAATATGATACTTACAGAATTAGCGAACTTTTGTGCTCTGAAAAAAAGAAAGCTAATTCCCTAACTAAGTAAATATCATCATCTCTGACCGACGTGTAGGGGTGCGAGTGTCAACTGGTGACGAGAACTGCTGCTGAGGTCCCAATTCAGCAACAAAGTTCGTGCTAGAGGAACTATGGCCCTCTTTATCCTCCTACAGTCGGATTGCAGAAGATTAGGTGCTCTTGACCCGGGGACAGACCAAAGTACCAGGGTACCAATATGATGATCTGCCGAAAATATGAGAAATATCCTAGGGACAAAAGGTGGTAAACACGAGTAATAACACGGAGGGAGAGATGACCAATTAAGAGAATGACTGAGGCCTACAGTCACCACGTAATCCAAAGTTGTCTCACACTCACCATATGCTACTCTCGGAATGCACAATACGCACAGCACCATATGAAAATAAAAATTGAATATTGAAAAAAGTGAAAAGCAACTGTACCAAAGCCAAGTATGCTTACCACAAATTTACGTTCTGGTACTAGTACCTGAGTGAAGCTCATGTACTAGTACCAGGAAAAGAAAGCTCAGGAAAAGAAGTTCCTGCAAAATAGTCTAATAGGGGGTATAGGTGTTGTGAAGAGCTCTGAAGAGACAACTAACATCGATAGATACAGCGATAGCAGGCGGCTTGACATCTGCGAGGCACTACACATCAAGAAGTCAACACCAGCAATCAACAGCCAATTAATGCACAACTATATTCTACCCACTTCAAGACTCCGCTCCAATATAGAAGCATCAATAAATATGGGCCAATAGGCCCACTGCAATTACTTCCATTCTTACCTTCAATACCCATTGTTTTGTGTTCTGTGTTTTCACCTCATCCAAAACTGTTGTAACATATCACCTCACCCAAATGCCGGTATAAAAAATCGAAGATGTTTAAGCTCTATTCAGTTATAGTTGTGTGTGTTTGTGTAAACTAAAGTCTTTGAAAATGTAATAAGTTTTACGCAACGCGCTCAAGTGTCGCGTCAGACTAGAAATAAAAATGAATTTTGGAGAATTGATTTTTCAATTACCATCAACAGTGAAAAGAAACATGAGAAAGATCGAGAAAATTCGTGTTAGAATTATTAATCTTACTTTTTCAGTCATATTTAATAATATATGTCTACAGGAAAGACTGCTACCAAAATATTAGCCAATCATTAGCCAGATACCCACACCCACGTACAGACTGGCGAAGCGACTCAACGGCCTGCTGACTTCTTATGTCCCTTGCGCCTTCAGCCTGAAGTCTCCAAAGGAATTTGTTGACTTACTGCGGGGCACACGGGCCACAGGGATAAGAGCCTCGTTGGACGTAGAATCCCTGTTTACCAACGTACCTGTGGACGAGACAATTGGGATGATAGCCGACAGAGTGTATCGTGATCCAGCCTGCACTCCTCTTGACATACCAGAAAACATTCTGAGGAAACTACTCCAAGCTTGTACTAAAGAGGCACCCTTCTTGAGCCCGGATGGGCACATGTATAAGCAAGTAGATGGGGTCGCCATATGTTCCCCCCTAGGTGTCCTGTTTGCATACTTCAACATGCGTACCATCGAGCAAAAAGTCTTTGTCGAAATGAACTTGAAACCGGCCATATACTGCAGGTATGTTGACGACATTTTTACACAGGTACCTGATGTCAGACATCTGCAGGAGCTGAAGGAGGCATTTGAGCAGAGTTCCGTGCTGCGTTTCACTTACGAGATGGAAAAGGATGGGAAGCTGCCCTTTCTAGATGTAACAGTCATGGAAAAGAGCGGAGGTTTCCACACTGTAGTCTACACTAAGGAAACGAACATAGGAATATGCCTAAATGCCAACAGCGACTGCCCAGACAGGTACAAGAGGAGTGTTGTTAACGCTTATGTCGACCGTGCTCTCAGCCACACCTCAGAATGGAAGCAAGTCGACGAAGAACTCTGTAGGGTAAGGCAGGTCTTAGTTAACAACGGCTTCTCCAATGGTTTCGTCGATGACATCATAAGAAGGAAAGTGAAACGCCATGCAACCTCTGAAGAGACAACCAACACAACACCTATACCCCCTATTAGACTATTTTACAGGAACTTCTTTTCAACAGCTCATAAAACGGAGGAAAGCGTCCTGAAAGATATTGTTAATAGAAACGTTATCCCTACAGACAAAAATCAGAGGATACAACTGACGATTTACTATAAAACCAGAAAAACGGCCAGCCTACTCATAAGAAACTCTCCAGACACAAAGCAGAACGCTTTAAAAGAGACCAATGTCGTCTATGCCTTCAAATGACCTCGTGGGGACTGTAAGCTCCAAAAAAAACAGTATATAGGCAAGACAACAACATCTCTTTCTAGGCGTTTAATGATGCATAAGCAACAGGGCTCCATTAAGGAACATATAATCTCTTCCCACAACCAAACCATCACCAGAGAAATCCTAGTAAACAACACAGAAATCATCGATAGATACAGCGATTGCAGGCGGCTTGACGTCTGCGAGGCTCTACACATCAAGAAGTCAACACCAGCATTCAACAGCCAATTAATGCACAACTATATTCTACCCACCTCAAGACTCCGCTCCAATATAGAAGCATCAAGAAATAAGGACCAATAGGCTTTCTACAAATCACTTCCATTCAATACCCATTGTTTCGTGTTCTGTCTTGTGTTTAGGAATTTAATACCCTATTAATACCACCTCACCCCATCCACCTCACTCAAATGTAGATATAAACAAATCGAAGATGTGTAAGTTCTATTCAGTTGTGTATGTGTAAGCTAAAGTCTTTGAAAATGTAATAAGTTTTACGAAACGCTCTCAAGTGTCGCGTCAGACTAGAAATAAAAATGAATTTTGGAGAATTGATTTTTGAATTACCACCAATAGTGAAAAGAAACGTACGAAAAATCGAGAAAATTCTTGTTAGAATTATTAATCTTACTTTTTCGGTCATATTTAATAATATATATATATATATATATATATATATATATATATATATATATATATATATATATATATATATATATATATATATATATATATATATATATATATATATATATACACATATATATATATATATATATATATATATATATATATATATATATATATATATATATATACATATATATATATATATATATATATATGTATACATATATATATATATATATATATATATATATATATACATATATATATATATATATATATATATATATATATATATATATATATATATATATATGTATATATATATATATATATATGTCGTACCTAATAGCCAGAACGCACTTCTGAGCCTACTATGCAAGGCCCGATTTGCCTAATAAGCCAAGTTTTCATGAATTAATATTTTTTCTCTAATTTTTTTCTTATGAAATGATAAAGCTACCCATTTCGTTATGTATGAGGTAAATTTTTTTTTATTGGAGTTAAAATTAACGTAGATATATGACCGAACCTAACCAACCCTACCTAACCTAACCTAACCTATCTCTATAGGTTAGGTTAGGTTAGGTAACAGAAAAAGTTAGGTTAGGTTAGGTTAGGTAGGTTAGGTAGTCGAAAAACAATTAATTCATGAAAACTTGGCTTATTAGGCAAATCGGGCCTTGCATAGTAGGCTCAGAAGTGCGTTCTGGCTATTAGGTACGACATATATATATATATATATATATATATATATATATATATATATATATATATGTCGTACCTAGTAGCCAGAACTCACTTCTCAGCCTACTATTCAAGGCCCGATTTGCCTAATAAGCCAAGTTTTCCTGAATTAATATATTTACTATAATTTTTTTCTTATGAAATGATAAAGCAACCCTTTTCTCTATGTATGAGGTCAATTTTTTTTTATTGGAGTTAAAATTAACGTAGATATATGACCGAACCTAACCAACCCTACCTAACCTAACCTAACCTATATTTATAGGTTAGGTTAGGTTAGGTAGCCAAAAAAAGCTATGTTAGGTTAGGTTAGGTAGGTTAGGTAGACGAAAAAACATTAATTCATGAAAACTTGGCTTATTAGGCAAATCGGGCATTGAATAGTAGGCTGAGAAGTGCGTTCTGGCTGTTAGGTACGACATATATATATATATATATATATATATATATATATATATATGTCGTACCTAGTAGCCAGAACGCACTTCTCAGCCTACTATGCAAGGCCCGATTTGCCTAATAAGCCAAGTTTTCATGAAATAATTGTTTTTCGACAACCTAACCTACCTAACCTAACCTAACCTAACTTTTTCGGCTACCTAACCTAACCTAGCCTATATAGATAGGTTAGGTTAGGTTAGGTAGGGTCGGTTAGGTTTGGTCATATATGTACGTTAATTTTAACTCCAATAAAAAAAATTGACCTCATTCATTATGAAATGGGTAGCTTTATCATTTCATATGAAAAAAATTAGAGAAAATATATTAATTCAGGAAAACTTGGCTTATTAGGCAAATCGGGCCATGTATAGTAGGCCGAGAAGTGCGTTCTGGCTACTAGGTACGACATATATATATATGTCGTACCTAGTAGCCAGAACGCACTTCTCAGCCTACTATGCAAGGCCCGATTTGCCTAATAAGCCAAGTTTTCATGAATTAATTGTTTTTCGACTACCTAACCTACCTAACCTAACCTAACCTATAAAGATAGGTTAGGTTAGGTTAGGTAGGGTTGGTTAGGTTCGGTTATATATCTACGTTAATTTTAACTCCAATAAAGAAAAATTGACCTCATACATAATGAAAAGGGTAGATTTATCATTTCATAAGAAAAAAATTAGAGAAAATATATTATTTCAGGAAAACTTGGCTTATTAGGCATATTGGGCCTTGAATAGTAGGCCAAAAAGTGCGTTCTGGCTACTAGGTACGACATATGTCTATCTATCTATCTATCTATATATATATATATATATATATATATATATATATATTTATATATATGTCGTACCTAGTAGCCAGAACGCACTTCCCAGCCTACTATGCAAGAAATGATTTGCCTAATAAGCCAAGTTTTCCTGAATTACTATATTTTCTCTAATTTTTTTTCTCGTGAAATGATAAAGCTACCCATTTCATTATGAATGAGTCAATTTTTTTTTTGGGAGTTAAAATTAACGTAGATATATGACCAAACCTAACCTAACCTATCCTATCTTTATAGGTTAGGTTAGGTTAGGTAGCCGAAAAAGTTAGGTTTGGTTAGGTTAGGTAGGTTAGGTAGTCGAAAAACAATTAATTCATGAAAACTTGGCTTATTAGGCAAATCGGGCCTTGCATAGTAGGCTGAGAAGTGCGTTCTGGCTACTAGGTACGACACATATATATATATATATATATATATATATATATATATATATATATATATATATATATATATATATATATATATATATATATATATATATATATATATATATATATGTCGTACCTAGTAGCCAGAACTCACTTCTCAGCCTACTATGCGAGGCCCGATTTGCCTAATAAGCCAAGTTTTACTAAATTAATATATTTTCTCTAATTTTTTTCTTATGAAATGATAAAGCTACCCATTTCATTATGTATGAGGTCAATTTTTTTTATTGGAGTTAAAATTAACGTAGATATATGACCGAACCTAACCAACCCTACCTAACCTATCCTAACCTATCTTTATAGGTTAGGTTAGGTTAGGTAGCCGAAAACGTTAGGTTAGGTTAGGTTAGGTAGGTTAGGTTGTCGAAAAAACATTAATTCATGAAAACTAGGCTTATTAGGCAAATCGGGCCTTGCATAGTAGGCTGAGAAGTGAGTTCTGGCTACTAAGTACGACATATATATATATATATATATATATATATATATATATATATATATATATATATATATATATATATATATATATATATATATATATATATATATACATATGTCTATATATATATATATATATATATATATATATATATATATATATATGTCGTACCTAGTAGCCAGAACTCACTTCTCAGCCTACTATTCAAGGCCCGATTTGCCTAATAAGCCAAGTTTTCCTGAATTAATATATTTACTATAATTTTCTTCTTATGAAATGATAAAGCAACCCTTTTCTCTATGTATGAGGTCAATTTTTTTTTATTGGAGTTAAAATTAACGTAGATATATGACCGAACCTAACCAACCCTACCTAACCTAACCTAACCTATATTTATAGGTAAGGTTAGGTTAGGTAGCCAAAAAAAGCTAGGTTAGGTTAGGTTAGGTAGGTTAGGTAGACGAAAAAACATTAATTCATGAAAACTTGGCTTATTAGGCAAATCGGGCCTTGAATAGTAGGCTGAGAAGTGCGTTCTGGCTATTAGGTACGACATATATATATATATATATATATATATATATATATATATATATATATATATATATATGTATATATATATGTATATATATATATATATATATATATATATATATATATATATATATATATATATATATATATATATATATATATATATATATATATATGCGAACAAGCCTGAATGGTCCCCAGGACAATATGCAACTGAAAACTCACACCTCAGAAGTGACTCGAACCCATACTCCCAGGAGCAACGCAACTGGTATGTACAAGACGCCTTAATCCACTTGACCATCACGACCGGACATAATGAGGTGATAGCCGAGGCTATTTGAACCACCCCACCGCCGGCACTCGGATAGTAATCTTGGGCATAGCATTTTACCAAATCACCTCATTCTTTGGGGCACACGTGAGGAACACAAATGCGAACAAGCCTGAATGGTCCCCAGGACAATATGCAACTGAAAACTCACACCCCAGAAGTGACTCGAACCCATACTCCCAGGTTTCAACCTGTGTCTCCTTGTGCGTGTGCCCCTTGTGTTAAATAGCCTGTCTTTATCTACCCTATCAATTCCCTTGAGATTCTTGAATGTGGTGATCATGTCCCCCTAACTCTTCTGTCTTCCAGCGAAGTGAAGTTTAATTCCCGCAGTCTCTCCTCGTAGTTCATACCTCTCAGCTCGGGTACTTGTCTGGTGGCAAATCTTTGAACCTTTTCCAGTTTAGTCTTATCCTTGACTAGATATGGACTCCATGCTGGGGCTGCATACTCCAGGATTGGCCTGACATATGTGGTATACAAAGTTCTGAATGATTCTTTACACAAGTTTCTGAATCCCGTTCGTATGTTGGCCAGCCAGGCATATGCCACTGATGTTATCCTCTTGATATGTGCTGCAGGAGATAGGTCTGGCGTGATATCAACTCCCAAGTCTTTTTCTTTCTCTGACTCCTGAAGGATTTCCTCTCCCAGATGATACCTTGTATTTGGCCTCTTGCTCCCTACACCTATCCTCATTACATTACATTTGGTTGGGTTGAACTCTAACAACCACTTGTTCGACCATTACTTCAGTTTGTCTAGGTCTTCTTGAAGCCTCAAACAGTCCTCTTCTTTCTTAATCCTTCTCATAATTTTGGCATCGTCCGCAAACATTGAGAGAAATGAATCTATACCCTCCGGGAGATCATTTACATATATCAGAAACAAGATAGGACCGAGTACAGAGCCCTGTGGGACTCCACTGGTGACTTCACGCCAATCAGAGGTCTCACCCCTCACTATAACTCTCTGCTTCCTTTTGCTTAGGTACTCCCTTATCCACTGGAGCACCTTACCAGCTACTCCTGCCTGTCTCTCCAGCTTAACTACCAGCCTCTTATGCGGTACTGTGTCAAAGGCTTTCCGACAATCCAAGAAAATGCAGTCCGCCCAGCCCTCTCTTTCTTGCTTAATCTGTGTCACCTGGTCATAGAATTCTATTAAGCCCGTCAGGCAAGATTTACCCTCCCTGAACCCATGTTGTCGATTTGTCACGAAGTCCCTTCTCTCCAGATGTGCTACCAGGTTTTTTCTCACGATCTTCTCCATCACCTTGCATGGTATACAAGTCAAGGATACTGGCCTGTAGTTCAGTGCCTCTTGTCTGTCGCCCTTTTTGTATATTGGGACCACATTCGCCGTCTTCCATATTTCTGGTAGGTCTCCCGTCTCCAGTGACCTACTATACACTATGGAGTGTGGCAAGCAAAGTGCCTCTGCACACTCTTTCAGTACCCATGGCGAGATCCCGTCTGAACCAACAGCCTTTCTAACATCCAGATCCAGCAGGTGTCTCTTGACCTCCTCTCTCGTAATTTCAAACTCTTCCAAGGCCGCCTGGTTTACGTCCCTTTCTCCTAGCACAGTGACCTCACCTTGTTCTGTTGTGATGACCTCTTGGAACCTCTTGTTGAGTTCATCACACACCTCTTTGTCATTCTTTGTATACCTGTCCTCGCCTGTTCTAAGTTTCACTACCTGTTCTTTCACTGTTGTTTTCCTTCTGATGTGACTGTGGAGTAGCTTTGCTTCGGTCTTGGTTTTGTTTGCTATATCATTTTCATAACTTTTCTCTGCTTCTCTTTTCACCCTGACGTACTCATTCCTGGTTCTCTGGTATCTCTCTCTGCTTTCTGGTGTTCTGTTATTCCGGAAGTTCCTCCATGCCCTTTTGTTCAGTTTCTTTGCTTCCATACATGCCCTATTATACCATGGATTCTTCTTTTGTTTCTCGGATTTTTTCTTTTGGGCCGGGATGTATCTGCTTACTGCCTCCTGACACTTTTGGGTGACATAGTCCATCATATATTGTACAGACTTAGCTCTGTGGACTGTGTCCCAAGGTATTTCCCTTAGGAAGCCTCTCATCTCCTCATAATTTCTCTTTCGGTATGCAAACCTTTTGTTTCCTAGTTCTTTTTCGGGGGGGATAATTCCGAGCTCTACGAGGTACTCAAAGTTCAATACACTGTGATCACTCATTCCCAAGGGTGCTTCCATCTTGACTTCCCTTATATCCCATTCATTTAGGGTAAATATCAGATCAAGCATTGCTGGTTCATCCTCTCCTCTCATTCTTGTTGGATCCTTGATGTGCTGGCTTAGAAAGTTTCTTGTTGCCACGTCCAGCAACTTAGCTCTCCATGTTTCTGGTCCTCCATGTGGGTCTCTGTTCTCCCAATCTATCTTCCCATGGTTGAAGTCTCCCATGATTAGTAGTCCAGATCCATTCCTGCTAGCAACAGAAGCTTCTCTCTCTATTATGGTAATGGTGGCCATATTGTTTCTATCATATTCTTGTCTGGGTCTTCTGTCATTTGGTGGTGGATTATATATGACTACGACTATAATTTTTTGCCCTCCAGTTGTTATTGTTCCTATTATGTAGTCACTGAAACCTTCACATCCCTGAACAACCAACTCCTCAAAATCCCAGCCTTTTCTTACCAGCAGAGCTACACCACCACCACCTCTTCCTTCTCTCTCTTTCCTCATAACATAAAAGTCCTGTGGGAACACTGCATTTGTTATCGTTTTTGTCAGCTTTGTTTCTGTGAGAGCTATTATGTCTGGGTTTTCCTCTAGTACCAATTCTCCAAGTTCATTTGCCTTATTTGTAATACCATCTATGTTAGTGTACATTGCCTTGAGGCTCACTTTCTTCTGTCCCTTCTCAAATCTCCTCCTTGGTGAATGTTCTGCTGGTGGAGGAAGCTGTGCCATGGGTGTGAGGATTTGTGAGGTGGATATCAGGGTTGCAGAGGATACTGGGATGAGGGGTGGGGGGTCAAGTGAAGGGGGAAGGACAGGGAGGGTATGGGGTGAACGGGGCGGGAGGACAGGAAGGAAAGGGGGTTTTTCTATGCAGAGGAGGGTGGTGGGGTTGCCCTCCCCGCTCCTGTTACTGGGTAGCTGGTTGTGGGTTCCCCCCTGTGTGTGTGTGTGTGTGTGTGTGTGTGTGTGTGACACACACTCACACACACACACATACACACACACACACATATATATATATATATATATATATATATATATATATATATATATATATATATATATATATATATATATATATATATATATATATATATATATATATATATATATATATATATATATATATTTCAGTTGCATATTGTCCTGGGAACCATTCAGGCTTGTTCGCATATATATATATATATATATATATATATATATATATATATGTCGTACCTAATAGCCAGAACGCACTTCTCTGCCTACTATGCAAGGCCCGATTTGCCTAATAAGCCAAGTTTTCATGAATTAATTGTTTTTCGACTACCTAACCTACCTAACCAAACCTAACCTAACTTTTTCGGCTACCTAACCTAACCTAACCTAAAAAGATAGGTTAGGTTAGGTTAGGTAGGGTTGGTTAGGTTTGGTCATATATCTACGTTAATTTTAACTCCAATTAAAAAATATTGACCTCATACATAATGAAATGGGTAGCTTTATCATCTGCTAAGAGAAAAAATTGAGAAAATATAATAATTCAGGAAAACTTGGCTTATTAGGCAAATCGGGCCTTGCATAGTAGGCCGAGAAGTGCGTTCTGGCTACTAGGTACGACATATATATATATATATATATATATATATATATATATATATATATATATATATATATATATATATATATATATATATATATATGTTGTACCTAGTAGCCAGAACGTCGTACTCGGCCTGCTATGCAAGGCCCGATATGACTAATAAGCCAAGTTTTCCTGAATTAATATATTTTCTCTATTTTTTTTCTAATGAAATGATAAAGCTACCCATTTCATTATGCCTGAGGTCAATTTTTTTATTCGAGTTAAAATTAATGCACTGCACCAGAATGTATTTTTAATCACTTAACATATTACTAATGAATAATGGAATTTGTAGCACCAAACACCACAAAAAAAAGAAACTGGGAGTGAGGAATCGTCAGCTAATTCCTCTTATTTTTTTATTTATTTATATACAAGAAGGTACATTGGGTTTGTGAGAATACATAGCATAGTACAGTAATTACACTCTTGTAAAGGCACTAGTACGCGCAGCGTTTCGGGCAGGTCCTTAATCTAACAGATAATTTTAAGTAGGTCAATTCTATCAGAATTAATAAAATGATAACAAATAGAGAAAATTGCAAATAGAGATTGCAAGAAAAAAAATGAGATGAGAGAGATTAGTAAGTATATTAAAGCACATTGGTATATTAAAGCTCTGATTGATTACATTGGCAGCTTGATTGGTAATTTAAACAAGATTAATAGACACCATACAGAAGATTGACAGCACATATAAGAAGACAGCAATGATCACAATGATAAAGATGTTCAGATTGGGTACATAAAGATTGGGAGATTAGGTAGCAATAGATACAGTGCAATTCTAAAGCAAAAGGTAAAAAACTATGAAGATGAAATTAGGTACTTTTTAGTATTGTTTTTGAATGACGCAAAAGTTGGACAGCTTTTCAATTTAATAGGGAGTGAGTTCCATAGACTGGGTCCCTTTATTTGCATAGAGTGTTTACACAGATTAAGTTTGACTCTGGGAATATCAAAGAGATATTTATTTCTGGTGTGGTGATAATGAGTCCTATTACATTTGTCCAGGGAGAGTTTCAGAGCAGGATTTGCATATAAGAACAGGGTTTTGTAAATGTAGTTGACACAAGAGAATTTGTGGAGTGAGATTATGTTTAGCATGTTTAGGGAGTTAAACAAGGGGGCTGAGTGTTTTCTGAAAGCAGAATTTGTTATTATTCTGATAGCAGATTTTTGCTGGGTAATGATGGACTTGAGGTGGTTTGCAGTGGTTGAACCCCATGTACAGATACCATAATTAAGATAGGGATAGATTAGTGCATAATATAGAGAGATGAGAGCAGAGTTAGGTACATAATATCTGATTTTGGAGAGTATACCAACTGTTTTAGAGACTTTCTTAGTTATGTGTTGTATGTGGGTACTGAAGTTGAGTCTCTTGTCTAGGAATAGGCCGAGAAACTTTCCATCATTTTTATTGTTAATGTTTACACTGTCTATCTGAAGCTGAATTGCATTTGTAAATTTGCTTCAAAATAAGATGTAGTAGGTCTTTTCTACGTTAAGTGTTAGTTTGTTAGTTTGTTTGACATCCATAAGTGGACTTTATTTAGTTCATTATTAACAACATTATTTAGTGTATGTGGGTTGGGGTTAAAGTAGATGAGGGTAGTATCATCAGCAAACAAAATGGGTTTCAGAATGTTAGAGACATTAGGCAGATCATTGATGTATATAAGAAATAGGAGAGATCCTAAAATGCGGCCCTGTGGCACTCCAACGGTTATTGGCAGAGTGGGAGAGGTTATATTATTGATGGCTACACATTGGTTTCTATCACTAAGATAGGATTGGATATAGTCCAGTGAATGGCCCCGGATTCCATAATGATGGAGTTTACGTAAGAGGTAATTGTGATTAACAGTATCAAAGACTTTCTCAGGTCAATGAAAAGTCCAATCGGAAACTCCTTTTTGTCAAGGGCTGAGTAAATTATATCAAGGAGACTAATAATTGCATCGTTGGTACTCTTTTGGGAGCGCAAGCCAAACTGACAGGGGCTAAGAATGTCGAATTTTACGAGGTAGGCGTAGAGCTGTTTGTAGATAATTTTTTCAAATATTTTTGATAGTATGGGTAGGTTTGATATTGGTCTAAAATTGTTTATGTCTGCCGGATTACCTCCTTTATGAACTGGCGTTACTCTTGCTTTTTTAAGGATATCAGGGAAGGTATGACACTCAAGGGATTTGTTGAACAGCAGAGCTATAGGTGGCACAAGGGCATGGGAGGCGCTCTTGTATACAATGGATGGGATTTCACTAATGTTCCCAGCTTTGGTTTTTAGTGAGTATATGATGGACACAACATCTGTCGGGCTGACTGGTGAAAGGAGAAGAGAGTTTGGATAGCTGCCTGAGAGATATGTGTTGATATATGTCTGAGTCTGTGGGATTTTACTGGCAAGGTTAGCACCAACCGATGAAAAGATGCTATTAAATTCATTCGCCATTTCTAAATCAGATGACGGTGTAAGGCCATCCTTAGAGAGTGTTATCTGGTTGTGGGAGTGTTGTTTAGTTCCTAGGATATTAGACATGGTTTTCCATGTGCTTTTCATGTTTCCTTTTGCTTCTCTGAATCTAGTCTCATAATATGAAAGTTTAGCTTTTCTTATGATACTGGTAAGCGCTGATGAGTACCTCTTAACTACTTGTTTTGTAACTAGGCCACTCCTAAATTACTTTTCATATTCATGTTTTTTGTTGATTGATTTGATTATGCCACTTGTGAGCCACGGGTTATTTTTTCTTTTATCAGTTACTTGTTTGGTAAGGAGGGGACAGTGAGTGTTGTAGAGGCTTAGAGTTTAGGAGAGAAAGAGGTTAGTTAATGAGTTTATATCCTGTGTGTTATTAAATTCAGATTCCCAGTTAATATTGAGAAGTGCATTAGAAAGATTGCCTAAAGCTGATCCACTGTGTGGCCTGAATGAGAGTTTCTTGCTTTCTGGTGGTGCTGTGTCCATGTTTGCTATGAGGAAGGTATGATAGTGGTCAGTTGTTCTGTCATAGATTACCCCAGATGTAATGGGAGCTGTTATATTAGTCCATAAGTGATCCAGGGTAGTGGCAGATGTTTGAGTGACTCGGGTGGGCTTGGTGATTGTGGGGATTAGCATACAGGAGTGCATGCTGTTACAGAAATAGTCAACTTGAGGGTTGTTTTGAAGACCCAGGTCAATATTGAAATCACCTTCCAGAATGATGTGATTTTTGTTGAGATTGTTATTTACGATAAGATTCCTTACGTTGTCTGAGAATGAAGCTATGTTGGTATTAGGAAATCTATAGATGGCACCGATAGTCAGAGAGGATTTAAGGGATTTACTGGAGAACTTGGCAAAGGTATATTCACAATAGTCGTCTCTATCATTGATGACACTATTGCAAATGAAGGTATCATTGTAATAAATTGCTGTGCCACCTCTTATCAAGTCACTGGAGGAAAGAATATTTGATATACAGGGTTATTTCCTTATTAAATCGCAATTATTGTATAGCACAGTGAGTACTAGCTATAGATAACTTAGCTCCGGGCTGTGGTGTACTCAGAACAACTTTGACCAACGTGAAGAACGACGACGAGGAGTCGTGTGGAGGAGGGGGAGTGAGAGGCGGCGTTGTTTACATCCGGAGGGGATCCTTGCGGCGGTTTCCTGAAGCTGGGCAGACGTCATGAACTGCTGTGACGTCATGGGCTGCCGTGACGTCATGGGAGAACGAGGATTGTTGAAACGAAGAGTACAGATGAATGTTGAAATGTAGAAAATACTCCATCCAGTGAGCAGTACAATGCAGAAAAGGCTGGAGTTGACACTTGGCGGCAATGACAGTAGCTAGGGAGCACCAACGAGAATCATCTGGGCGAGTAGGCTGCAGCGTCACTGGACGCTTGAAATTCAAAATGGTTGGGGGAAGCTGGCCTCTCCTCCTCCTCCCTGGATGAAGTAATGTTCTTGTTGGAAATAACTGCCTTACTTGGAGACGTTGACCTAGTGCAATAGTTGATGGTAGGACCCTGGACTAGTAAGAATATCGATGAAAACAAGTATAGCTGTGCTAGGTGGCTTAAGCTTGCTAAGGCGTCGTGAGAGGCACACGAAGGGAGGTTCTGGTTGAAAGATATCCCCTCGCTGCACACCTGTATTGTGCGTTCCTCTTTCCTTTTTGTTTGTGTTGTTACTTCCCTTTGTGTAGGTCTTGCTTAGGGTCTTGGAGTAACACACATGTACTTCTTGGTATTATTACTTGAGGTAGAATAAATATCAGCACCCAAGATCCTGTACGTCCTGCCTCTAGCTAGGTCTGAGAGGAGCTGACAAAGTCATTGTTTGTCCGGATATCTGGTCAAATCGCGCTGCTCACCACTTTGAAACCTAGGTGAAAGCTTCCTGTAACTAGATGATATATATCACTGCTAGGTTGTGGACTCCTTAGAGCCGCTAGTACCCATTTTAAAGTAAATCCTTGTGGGAGGTAGGCCTACACGTCTACCACGCACCAGGGTAGCGACGACACTGTTAGCACACTAAAAATGGATTTGGTAGCACAACAAATTGTCGACAATCCTAGTGTTGGGGGTTTGAAAGCGGCAGAGATAATGATGCTCTGGGTAGATGAGCAAATTCTCCCACAGGAAATATTAGAGCAGTCCCCCGTCCACCAGTGGTGCAAATGTTGGAGCTACAGGAAAGGTGAAGATTTACATGCAGTGGCAGGCATAATTGAAACTAAATAAGGTGCAGTTGGAGGCAGAACAAGCTCAGAAGAGGCTAGAGGCAGAGCAAGCTCAGAAGAGGATAGAGGCAGAACAAGCTCAAGAACAAGCTCAAAAGAGGCTAGAGGCAGAACAAGCTTAAGAACTAGCTATGAAGAGGTTAGAAGTGGAGCAAACTCAGAAAAAATTAGAGTTAGAGATTAGGCTAGCAGAATTAGGAATTAGATAAGAAAATACGGGTGTTGTTGACTTAAGAGCACCTGGGCAGTTAAAGGTTAACAAAAATGTCAAGTTTCCTCTATTCTGTGAGACTGACCCAGACCAGTTCTTCGCTCACCTAAAAAGTTGGCAGGGAGTATGGAATGGCATGAAACACAATGGGTATCTCTTCTTCAAGGTTAGTTGGTGGGAAAGGCACAGAGGATATTTGCAGCTATGCCTTTTGAGTTACCTATCTAAAGGTAGCCATCCTTACTGCTTTCAACTTCTTTCCTGAGGCGTATAGGCAAAGGTTTAGAGATCTGAGACAAGACCCAAGTCAAACTTCAGTAAAATTTACACAAGAGAGATATAATATGTTTAATAAATGGCTAAATGCTGAAAAAATTAGGGATCAAGACTGTCTTAAAAATTTACTCCTAGTAGAAGACTTTTTAAGTTGCATGCCTTCTAATGTGGCTTTATATTTGACAGAGAAATTACCCAGAGATATTTATGAGTTGGCTAAATCAGCAGATGAATATGAGTTGATGCATAAAGTATCTTTTACGAATAAAATTCAATCAAATAGACAAGGATCTGGTCAAGCACTAATCTCCTCCGTCAGATTTGGGTCCCACATGCACCCAACAGCAGGTCAAGGAAACACTTTTTCAAAGGTGCCAGGTGGTAAAGAGAGAAATGTGTCACCCAAAGAGGATCACACCAGTAATAAGGCTCAAGCAGAATTGAAACAGTGTTCCTACTGCTATAGAAAGGGTCATGTTGTAAAGAGTTGTTAGTTTCTTCACCCAGAAAGGAGGCCTATGGCACTCACAGTGTTTAAGAGAGGAAAAACAAATGTGCATAAACATAATGAAAAAAAAACACTTGCTATAAATCATTTTGGAGAGTTTATATCAAATAGGAAATTACGTGTGCAAATAGTTTGTGGCATAATGTTAAAATTTTGAGGGATACAGGAGCATGCTAATCTTTATTATTAGAGTGTTTTACAATATATATACAGCCTACAGAGACTGGGGAGGTAATGATTATACAGGGAATCACTGGAGATTTCCAGACTGTACCCTTGAGAGAAGTAAACCTTGACTGTGATTTTATTCAAGGCAAAGGTTTAGTTGGTGTTAGTCCTAAATTACCAGTTGATGGCGTTGATCTAATTATGGGGAATGATCATTCTGGTAATCTAGTTAAAAGAGATGACCGCCCAATAATGCTAACTAAGCCAGAGGTGATTAGGGCATGGACAGATTCTGAAGAAAAGGTAATGTACCCAGCATGTGCCGTGACCCAGTCAAAATCAGAGTCTCAAATATCACAAACTTCCAATAATGAAAGTCAGGAGAGGTTAACAAATCAAATAGTGAAGTGGATCTTTGTGACACTTTTATGGCCAAGTTGGAAGAAGCAGATGGGAACAGGGTGGGGAGCACCTCCACCAAACCACCTAGGAAAAGGGGTAGGGGAGAGTGTAGTCCAGTTACCACTTCTGGCTCTTCAGACTTGAGATCAAAATCAATTTTTATTTATCATCAAAGAACTAATCCTGCGTTCACTGACTTGAATAATAAGGCAGTAACTGAACAAGAAGCAGAATCGGAGGCTATGACTTATTACTACACTAAAGAGGTGTTGATGCAGAAGTGGAGACATAGGAACTCACCTGTGTCACACACTTGGGAGGTAGTTAATCAAGTAGTCCTTCTGAGGGGTTATAGAGAAAAGGTGCTAAGTGTAGCCCATGATTCACCAATAGGCGGTCATCAGGGTATTGCAAAAACATATAATAAAATGAGCAAGTATTTTACCTGGCCTGGATTAAAGAAAAATGTCATCCCGTATTGTAATGAATGTCCTATATGTGTAAAAACTGGCAAACCAAACCAGGTAATACCAAAAGCCCCTTTACAGTCAATTGTGGTGGCTAAAGAACCCTTTACCTATATTATCGTTGATGTAGTAGGCCCATTGCCTAAAACCAAGAGTGGTAATATGTATATCATCACAATACTGTGTAAGCCTTCACTCTTTCCTGAGGCATTCCCTGTGAGAAATGCTATAACAAAAGTGGTAGTAAGGCACATAATGAAATTTTGTGCTATTTTTGGTTTACCAAAAGTAATACAGACAGATAATGGGACCAATTACCCTTCCAAAGGTTTTCAACAGTTTTGTGGGGAGTTTGAAATCCTCCATAAGACATCCACTACTTTCCATCCTGAAAGCCAAGGTGCGTTGGAAAGGATGCACCAAATCCTTAAACAAATGCTGAGATCCAGTTGCCTGGAAACTGGCAGAGACTGGGATGATGGTCTTCCATTGATGATCATGGCACTGAGGGATACTTATCAGGAGTCTCTGGGATGTTCACCCAACTCATTAGTTTTTGGCCATGATGTGAGAAGTCCACTAACCATCTTAAGAGATAAGTTGGTTGGAAGTCCCAAAAGTGTTGTGCAGGTAAATTTTATTGATAAATTACAAGACATGTTAAACAAAAACAGGGCTAAAGCCTTGATTCACCTTAAGAAAGCTCAAGGCAAAATGAAGGCACAATTCGATAAAAAGACAAAGCAACGACACTTTGAGGCAGGTGATGAAGTGGTGGTATTAATGGCACGACAGGGACCAACATTGTTGCATAGGTTCCAAGGTCCATATACAGTGATGAAGAAACTCAGTCCCACAAATTATGTAATCCAGACACCTGACCTCAAGAGCAAGGAACAAATAGTATATATAAATAGAATTAAACTAACACAGAAGGGAACTACCAATATCAACCAGGTGCTTAGTGTAGCCCATGTGGACGAGAATAATGGTTAATGTAATTTTGATAATGTACCTAATGCTCATGTACCTTAATTTAACAATGGGGAGTGGTTGTCAAACATCCAGAAGTTGGTGGTACATTTGTCATCAGGGCAAAAGCAGGACTTGGAGCAGTTGCTGACTTCTCATGCAGACATCTTCGGCGATATTCCCACCCAGCCTACTGTTATTCTCCGTGACATCGAGGTGACAGACAACCAACCAATCAAGTCACACCCATTTAGAGTTAACCCTGCAAAGTTGAATCTCATCCGGAAAGAAGTTGACTGCATGCTTCGACATAGATTGGTGCAGTTCCAGCTGCAGTTGGAATAGTCGGTGTATTTGGGTTCCAAAGAAAGATGGAACTCAGAGGTTGATCACTGACTACCGTAAGCTAAATGTAATGACTGTAGATGATAATTTTCCAATATCTATATTAGATGATTGCATAGACAGTGTTGGTAAAGCTAAGTTTGTATCAAAACTAGATTTGTCAAAAGGGTACTGGCAAATTCCTTTAACACCAAGAGCACGGGAGATGAGTGCATTTATAACTGCAGATGGGTTGTATGAATTCACTGTAATGCCTTTTGGGCTGAAAAATGCCCCAGCAACTTTCCAGCGTCTTATGAACTTAATGTTAAAAGACATACCACAATGTAGAGCTTACTTGGATGATATTGTAATTTATCATAATAGTTGTGAGGACCATTTGAAAGGTTTAGCTCAACTATTAAAATGCTTAAATGAGGCTAATTTAACTGTAAACTTACACAAATGTACTTTTGCCAGAGCTGGTATTTGTTACTTAGGATATGAAGTGGGAAATGGGGAAGGTGTTATCAATCAAAAATAAAATAAATTATATATTAGAGTATCCAGTGTTGACTAGCAAGAAGGAGGTACAAAGATATCTAGAAATGTGTGCTTATTATAGGAAGTTCTGTAAAAATTTTACAGCTGTTGCAGCTCCGTTGACAAACTTGCTATGTAAAAATGTAAAGTTTAGATGGTCTCAGGAATGTCAGGATGCATTTACTAATTTAAAGGAATGTTGTCATCTGATCCAGTGTTAGCTACCCCTGACTACTCTAAGCCATTCAAACTATATATTGTTATGATCCCAGGTAGCTGAGAAACGAGTCCACCTTGAGAGTTATTCTGCAAGACCTGACCTAAATAAGAGGTCAAAGAAATATAGACATGAAGATACATATGTAAAATAATTGGTTAAATTTGACAGACAGTTTAAGAATATGGGCAGTGAACAAGAATAGGAATAAATGACTTAATATGAGATATGGAGAGATTGCTGGGGGCGTGAGGCTCTCTTCTGAGGACGTTGAGCTCACTTGAGCACCAGACATCGTGAGGGGAAGCCGCGCTCCGTGTGCCCTCCTGATAGAGAAGAACCCCCTAGTTGATATACCTTCAAGAGGAAGGAAGTGTGCAGACGTTTCAGCTGTCGAATCAAGCTGGGAACGTTACGTGCTCAAGTCTTGGACGGCAGGAAGAGTTGTGAAGCCGTCCTGAAATATTTTCTTGGGCAGCATTGAGAGCGCCCTGATCAGGCGTCATGGAGGAGAACACCCTGCAAGAGACCTTTTGTGGTAAGTACAATTTAACCAGTTAATAGCGATTACCTATAGTTGGTCATGTGCCTAGCAACCGTAGCAAATGTTTATTAGTATGTTAGCATTATGATAAGGAAAAAAGCCTAAATAAGAGGACACAGAAGAGAGAGCCAGCTGAGGGACTAAAGGCGTGTCTTCCTGTGCCGAACTCCTGAGGGCAACTGAGGGCCGGCTGCTAGCTGCCTCGAGGGCCGCCCGGCCGGGAGGAAGATGGACCTACCCAAACGTGAGGGAATCCACACCCACGACGTTCGGGAGAGAGAGAGAGATGTTGGGTGGAATCATTAATTGTGTGGTTTATTTTGTTTATGTGTTTATAGAGAGGAACATTTTTATTGGCATATCGATGGGTTGCAGGTTTGTTCTGAGGACGAAGTTGATGGGAGTACTCTGAGGCAAGAGAAGAAGTTGATGATTGGAACTTCAAGCTTGTAAGGGTAGACGTTGTTCTCTGAGGTAGAGCAAGCCCCATAGTGAGGAATTGGACCTCATACTGTGAGAAGAGGAGCAGTGAAGTCTCACATGGTTCTGTGGAAACGGTAGTGGAGTACCACTGAAGTCCAAGGAGAACTTTGTGGTGCAGCAGCCTGGAAGAGCTACAGAAGATCCTGTAGATAAACCTGGAAGAACCTGATGATATCTGGGTAGTAAACTTGCAGATGTGGGAAGCAAGTTCTTGTTGACTACTTGCAGGAAGTTGGTAGAATGCTTGATTGTCATTTGTGTGCAAGATGCAGTGAAAGGTGGGTGATTGATAATCATTTCTTTGCCAAGGAATACCTATACTGAAGTTTACAGAGAGTTACAGCTATGGGCTGGATTACCTGCAGAAATATATATATATATATATATATATATATATATATATATATATATATATATATATATATATATATATACATATATATATATACTTTTATATAGAACTCACTATATATAGAACTCACTTCTCAGCCTACTATGCAAGGCCCGATTTGCCTAATAAGCCAAGTTTTCCTGAATTAATATATTTTCTCTAATTTTTTTCTTATGAAATGATAAAGCTACCCATTTCATTATGTATGAGGTCAATTTTTTTTTATTGGAATTAAAATTAACGTAGATATATGACCGAACCTAACCAACCCTACCTAACCTAACCTAACCTATCTTTATAGGTTAGGTTAGGTAAGGTAGCCGAAAAAGTTAGGTTAGGTTAGGTTAGGTAGGTTAGGTAGTCGAAAAACAATTAATTCATGAAAACTTGGCTTATTAGGCAAATCGGACCTTGCATAGTAGGCTGAAAAGTGCGTTCTGGCTACTAGGTACGACATATATATATATATATATATATATATATATATATATATATATATATATATATATATATATATATATATATATATATATATATATATATATATATATATATATATATATATATATAGAGAGAGAGAGAGAGAGAGAGAGAGAGAGAGAGAGGTGATTTGAATGAGGAATGATTTGGTAAAATGCTATGCCCAAGATTACTATCCGAGTGCTGGCGGTGGGGTGGTTCAAAAAGCCTCGGCTATCACCTCATTATGTCCGGTCGTGATGGTCAAGTGGATTAAGGCGTCTTATACAAACCAGTTGCGTTGCTTCTGGGAGTACGGGTTCGAGTCACTTCTGGGGTGTGAGTTTTCAGTTGCATATTGTCCTGGGGACCATTCAGGCTTGTTCGCATATATATATATATATATATATATATATATATATATATATATATATATATATATATATATATATATATGTATGTATATTATTAAATATGACCGAAAAAGTAAGATTAATAATTCTAACACGAATTTTCTCAATCTTTCGTACATTTCTTTTCACTGTTGGAGGTAATTCAAAAATCAATTCTCCAAAATTCATTTTTATTTCTAGTCTGACGCGACACTTGAGCGCGTTTCGTAAAACTTATTACATTTTCAAAGACTTTAGTTAACACATACGCAACTGAATAGAACTTACACATCTTCGATTTTGTTTATATCTACATTTGAGTGAGGTGGATGGGGTGAGGTGGTATTTAATAAGGTATTAATTTCATCAACACTAGCCAGAACATGAAACAATGAGTTTTGAATAGAAGTGATTGTAGAAAGCCTATTGGTCCATATTTCTTGATGCTTCTATATTGGAGCGGAGTCTTCAGGTGGGTAAATATAGTTGTGCATTAATTGGCTGTTGATTGCTGGTGTTGACTTCTTGATGTGTAATGCCTCGCAAACGTCAAGCCGCCTGCTATCGCTGTATCTATTGATGATTTCTGTGTTGTTTACTAGGATTTCTCTGGCGATGGTTTGGTTGTGGGAAGAGATTATACGTTCCTTAATGGAGCCCTGTTGCTTATGCATCGTTAAACGCCTAGAAAGAGATGTTGTTGTCTTGCCTATATACTGGGTTTTTTGGAGCTTACAGTCCCCAAGAGGGCATTTGAAGGCATAGACGACGTTAGTCTCTTTTAAAGCGTTCTGTTTTGTGTCTGGAGAGTTTCTCATGAGTAGGCTGGCCGTTTTTCTGGTTTTATAGTAAATCGTCAGTTGTATCCTCTGATTTTTGTCTGTAGGGATAACGTTTCTATTAACAATATCTTTCAGGACCCTTTCCTCCGTTTTATGAGCTGTGGAAAAGAAGTTCCTGTAAAATAGTCTAATAGGGGGTATAGGTGTTGTGTTGGTTGTCTCTTCAGAGGTTGCATGGCGTTTCACTTTCCTTCTTATGATGTCTTCGACGAAACCATTGGAGAAGCCGTTGTTGACTAGGACCTGCCTTACCCTATAAAGTTCTTCGTCGCCTTGCTTCCATTCTGAGCTGTGGCTGTGAGCACGGTCGACATATGCGTTAACAACACTCCTCTTGTACCTATCTGGGCAGTCCCTTTTGGCATTTAGGCACATTCCTATGTTCGTTTCCTTAGTGTAGACTGCAGTGTGGAAACCTCCGCTCTTTTCCATGACTGTTACATCTAGAACGGGCAGCTTCCCATCCTTTTCCATCTCGTAAGTGAAACGCAGCACGGAACTCCGCTCAAATGCCTCCTTCAACTCCTGTAGATGTCTGACATCAGGTACCTGTGTAAAAATGTCGTCAACATACCTGCAGTATATGGCCGGTTTCAAGTTCATGTCGACTAAGAATTTTTTCTCGATGGTACCCATGTAGAAGTTTGCAAACAGGACACCTAGGGGAGAACCCATGGCGACCCCATCTACTTGCTTATACATGTGCCCATCCGGGCTCAAGAAGGGTGCCTCTTTAGTACAAGCTTGTACCCAGTATATAGGCAAGACAACAACATCTCTTTCTAGGCGTTTAACGATGCATAAGCAACAGGGCTCCATTAAGGAACATATAATCTCTTCCCACAACCAAACCATCGCCAGAGAAATCCTAGTAAACAACACAGAAATCATCGATAGATACAGCGATAGCAGGCGGCTTGACGTTTGCGAGGCACTACACATCAAGAAGTCAACACCAGCAATCAACAGCCAATTATTGCACAACTATATTCTACCCACCTCAAGACTCCGCTCCAATACAGAAGCATCAAGAAATATGGACCAATAGGCTTTCTACAAACACTTCTATTCAATACCCATTGTTTGTGTTCTGTCTTGTGTTGATACTTTTACTACCCTATTAATATCCCCTCTTGTTCTGTCTTGTGTTAATGCCACATCACCCCTCCCACCTCACTCAAATGTAGATATAAAATCAGAGATACGTAAGTTCTAATCAGTTGTGTTTTTGTGAACTAAAGTCTTTGAAAATGTAATAAGTTTTACGAAACGCGCCCGTGTCGCGTCAGACTAGAAATAAAAATGAATTTTGGAGAATTGATTTTTGATCTACCTCCAACAGTGAAGCGTAATGTACGAAAGATTGAGAAAATTCGTGTTAGAATTATTAATCTTACTTTTTCGGTCATATTTAATAATATATATATATATATATATATATATATATATATATATATATATATATATATATATATATATATATATATATATATATATATATATATATATATATATATATATATATATATATATGGGGTTTCTTGTTCTTGGCTGTTTCTTTACTCCTTGTTTTCCCCTAGGCTCAAGTAAAATCATCTATTCCCCTAGACAACATACAAAGGTTCACTACCACCACCAACCAATTCCTGACACAATCCTTGACAATCATCTTGACAAGTCCAGTAGTCTGACCAAATGGCTACCAGACTGTTAAATGGTCTAGTAGCCATTTGGTAACCATCTCCAAGTTTTGCTCAAGTGTGTTCATAAAGTTGTCTTCAGAAGTGGATCTCACCGACGCCAACATCGTGCGATAGAATGCGTGTTGGTATTTTCCTGTTGATTAATATACTATCTGCTCACTGATCAGGCAGTATTTTACAATTCCTTAATATAGTGTTGGCCGGATAGGTGCTGGTGACCGCCGTGACGACGCATGCTATCCGTAGCCGTTGGCGTGTCACGCTGTGTATGTTTAATTACAACAAATTCTTTCTGTGCATTGGGTGGTAGAGAGCCAGGCAGACATGCAGTGAAGCAAGCTGGAAAGCAGGCAAACATGGAACCAGCAGGCAGTGAGGCAAGTCGGCAAATATGGAGGCACACAGGTAGATATGGAGGTAAATATGAAGGCAAATAGGCAGACATTGAGGCAAAGAGGCAGACAGGTAGACAAGCAGGCAGGTAAGTAACCATAGAGGGAGACAAGCAGATATACATGCACTAGGAAGGCAAGCCGGCAAACAGGCAGGCAGGCAGGCAGGCAGGCAGGCAGGGAAGCAGGCAAGCAGAGAGGTATTCGGATATAGATGCAGATAGAAAATTGGAAGCAAGCAGGAAGGGAAGCACATACGCTGGAAGGAAAGGAGGCAAGTACATAGGCAGACAAGTAGGACGGAAGGCAGGCAGGTAGGAAGGCATGCAAGCAGGCAGGCAGGTAGGCAGGCAGGCACGTAGACAGAGAGGCATGCAAGCAGGGAGGCAGGTAGACAGGCAGGCACGTAGACAGGCCGGCATGCAAGCAGGCAGGCACGTAGACAGAGAGGCATGCAAGCAGGCAGCCAGGCAGGTAGACAGGCAAGCAGACATTTAAGCAGGCAGGAAGACATGCAAGCAGGCATGTAGAAAGGCAGGTATGAAAGCAGGTAGGTATGCAATCAGGAAGATAGACAGGCAGGTAGGCATGCAAGCAGGCAGGCAGGCTTGCAAGGAGGCAGGTAGACAAGCAGTCATGCATGCAAGCAGGCAGGCATGCAAGCAAGCAGGTAGGCACGCAAGGTGGCAGGTAGACAGGCATACAGGCATGCAAGCAGAATGGTTGACAGGCATGCAAGCATTCAGGTAGGCAGACATGCACGCAGGCAGACAAACAAGTAAGCAGGCAGGTAGGTAGGCATAAATGCTGGCAGGCAGGCATGTATGCAAGCAGTCAAGAATACAGTTAAGCAGGCAAGCATGCCAGCAGGCATACAAGCAGGCCTGAGCAAGACCAAAGCCCTCTATCCCGCACTCCACCTCCCTCCAAACCCCTGTCAACTACACCGCAGGAGGGCGTGCCCTCTCCCCAGGCAATCCCTGCTCCCTCACTCCCAGGACTTCTTCCTGCCCCAAGCAGGCCTGAGGAAGACCTAAGCCCTCCACCCCCCACTCCACCTCCCCCTGAACCCCTGGCAACTACCTCCCAGGAGGATGAGCCTACCCAAGTAGCAATGACCATAGAACAACCTCCTACACTTGTGGGGAGTGTGGGTGAAATTGGATATAAGAAAGTGAGCTTCAAGGTAATGTACTCAAACATTGATGGGATTACCAATAAAGCAAGTGAACTGGCAGAAAGGGTGCAAGAAGAAAACCCTGATGTAATAGGACTAACGGAAACAAAATTGTCAGGAGCCATAACAGATGCTGTGTTTCCAAAGGACTACTATATAGTAAGGAAAGAGAGGGAAGGGAGAGGAGGTGGAGGAGTGGCCCTGCTGATAAGGAAGGACTGGAGTTTTGATGAGATGGAAATTCCGGGCTGTGACGGATTCAGAGATTACATAACAGGAACTATAACAATGGGTGGACCTAAGATAATAGTGGCAGTCATTTACAACCCTCCCCTAAATGACAGAAGACCTAGAATGGAGTTTGATAGGAACAACATGGCAACCATTAATATAATAGAGAGAGCAGCTTCAGTTGCCTGCAGGAATGGCTCAAGACTCTTAATCATGGGTGATTTCAACCATGGAAAGATAGACTGGGAGAATGGGGACCCACATGGTGGTGCAGATACGTGGCGAGCTAAACTCTTGGAAGTGGCAACAAGGAATTTTCTGAGCCAGCATGTCAAGGAACCCACAAGAGTGAGAGGCAATGATGAACCAGCTAGACTCGACTTGATATTCACCCTGAATGAGTCAGAAAAAAGGGAAGTCAAAGTTGAAGCCCCCATAGGAATGAGTGACCACAGTGTACTGACCTTTGAGTACTTGGTGGAGGTAGGGATAACCTATCCAAGGATGGGAGTGGAGGGGAAAAGACTGAATTACCGAAGAGGAAAATATGACGAGATGAGGAACTTCCTCAGGGGATTACCATGGGAAACAGAACTTAGAGACAAGAATGTGCAGGTCATGATGGATTTTTCACCCAAAAGTGCCAGGAAGCTGCAGACAGGTTTATCCCCGTCCAAAATGAGAAAAACGAAAAACAACAGAAAAACCCATGGTTCAACCAGGAATGTAAGGTAGCGAAACAACTGAGTTAAAGAACATGGATAAACTACAGAAATAACAGAACACCAGAGAGCAGGGAGAGATACCAGAGGGCCAGAAATGAGTACATCAGAGTGAGGAGGGAAGCAGAGAGACAGTTTGAAAATGACATAGCGAGTAAAGCCAAGACCCAACCAAAGCTGCTCCACAGCCACATCAGGAGGAAAACAGCAGTGGATGAACAAGTGATGAAACTGCGGAAAGGGGAGAACAGATACACAGAGAATGACAAGGAGGTGTGTGAAGAACTCAACAAGAGATTCCAGGAGGTCTTCACAATAGAACAAGGAGAAGCCCCTGCACTAAATGAGGACGAGGCAAACCAAGCAACCTTGGAGGAATTTGACCTCACCAGTGATGAGGTCAAAAGGTGTCTGCTGGAGCTGGATGTGACAAAGGCTGTTGGGCCTGATAGAATCTCACCATGGATACTAAAGGAAGGTGCAGAAGCACTAAGTGTGCCACTCTCTATGGTGTATAACAGGTCACTGGAAACGGGAGACTTACCAGAAAGTTGGAAGACAACTAACGTGGTCCCAATATACAAAAAGGGTGACAGGCAAGAGGCACTGAATTACAGGCCAGTTTCCTTAACTTGTATACCATGCAAGGTGATGGAGAAGATTGTGAGGAAAAGGATCGTAGAGCATCTGGAGGGAAATAACTTTGTAACGCACCACCAACATGGGTTCAGAGATGGTAAATCGTGCCTCACAGGTTTAATAGAATTTTATGACCAGGCAACGGAAATTAGGCAGGAAAGAGAAGGGTGGGCCGACTGCATTTTCCTGGATTGCCAAAAAGCCTTTGACACAGTACCCCATAAAAGGCTGTTAAAAAAGTTGGAGCAACAGGCAGGAGTAAAAGGGAAGGTGCTCCAGTGGATAAGGGAGTACTTAAGCAACAGGAAACAGCGAGTAACGGTGAGGGGGAGACATCAGAGTGGCGAGATGTCACCAGCGGAGTCCCATAGGGCTCAGTACTTGGTCCCATCCTGTTTCTAATATATGTGAACGATCTTCCAGAGGGTAAAGACTCATTCCTCTCGATGTTTGGTGACGATGCAAAAATTATGAGAAGAATCAAGACGGATGAAGATAGACAGAGACTACAGGAAGACCTGGATAAACTGGAGGAATGGTCTACAAAATGGCTGCTAAAGTTCAACTCGGGAAAGTGTAAGGTGGTGAAATTAGGCGAAGGGAGCAGGAGGCTGAACACAAGGTATCATCTGGGAGGGGAAATCCTGCAAGAGTCAAATAGAGAGAAGGATCTGGGGGTTGATATCACACCGAACCTGTCCCCAGAGTCCCACATCAAAAGAATATCATCAGCGGCATATGCTAGACTGGCCAACATAAGAACTGCCAACAGAAACTTGTGTAAGGAATCTTTCAGAACCCTGTATACCACTTATGTAAGACCAATCCTGGAGTATGCAGCTCCAGCCTGGAGTCCATACCTAGTTAAACACAAGACAAAGTTAGAGAAGATTCAGCGGTATGCCACCAGGCTCGTCCCGGAACTGAGAGGGTTGAGCTACGAGGAAAGGCTAAAGGAGCTGAACCTCACATCCCTGGAAAACAGAAGAGTAAGGGGAGACATGATAACCACCTACAAAATTCTCGGGGGAATTGACAGGGTGGACAAACACAAACTCTTCAGCACGGGTGGGACACGAACAAGGGGACACAGGTGGAAACTTAGTACCCAGATGAGCCACAGAGACGTTAGAAAGAATTTTTTCAGTGTCAGAGTAGTTAATAAATGGAATGCACTAGGAAGTGATGTGGGGGAGGCTGACTCCATACATAGTTTCAAATGTAGATATGATAGAGCCCAGTAGGCTCAGGAATCTGTACACCAGTTGATTGACAGTTGAGAGGCGGGACCAAAGAGCCAAAGCTCAACCCCCGCAAGCACAATTAGGTGAGTACAATTAGGTGAGTACAAGCAGGCAGGCTTGCAAGTAGGAAGGCTGGCAGGCAGGCAGGCATGCAAGTAGGCAGTCATGCAAGCAGACATGCAAGCATGCAGGTATGCAAGCAGGTAGGAATGCAAGCACAAAGGTAGGCATGCATGCAAGCAGGCATACATGTATACAAACAGGCAGGTAGACAGGTATGCAAGCAGGGAGGTATGTATGCAGGTATGCAAGCAGGGAGGTATGTATGCAGGTATGCAAGAAGGCAGGTAGGCAGACGTGTAAACAGGCAGGCATGAAAGCAGGTAGGGAGGTATTCAAGCAGGCATGCAACCAGGCACGCAACAGAGAGGCATGGAGGCTTACCTGCCTCCATGCAGGTAAGCATGGAGGCAGGCAGGAAGCCATGCAAGCAGGCAGGAAGGCATGCAAGCAGCCAGGAAGGCAGGAAGGCATGCAAACAGGTAGGCATGAAATCATGCACGCATAGAAGCAGGCATGTATACATGTTGGAATGCATGAAAACAGGAAGGGAGGAACGCAAGCTGGAATACAAGCAGGCAGGCTTGCATGTAGGAAGGCAGGCAGACAGGCAAGAAGGAAGCAAAGCAGACAGGCACGGAAGAAGGCTGGCACACAAGAAGGTAGACAGGAAGGAATGCAGGCTGGAAGGCATACTAGCTGGCATGGTGACAGGCAGGCAGGCACGCAAGAAGGAAGGTAGGCATGCAAGCAAGCCGGCAGTTACGCAAAGAAGCAGGCTGGCACGAAGGCAGGCAAGCAAGCAGGCATGTAGACAGGCAGGTAGGTAGACTGGCAGGTCGGTATGAAAGCAGGAAGGTAGATAGGCAGGAATGCAGGCAGGCAGGCAGGTAGGAAGGCATGCAAGCAGGCAGGCAGGTAGACAAGCAGGCACGTAAGCAGACAGACATGCAAGCAGGCAGGTAGACAGGGACACATACAAGAAGGCAGGTAGACTGGCAAGCAGACATGCAAGCAGGCATGTAGAAAGACAGGCATACATGGAAACAGGCCGGTAGATAGACAGGTAGGCAGGCAAGCAAGCAGGTAGGCAGGCAGGCATGTAAGCAGGCAATTAGACAGTTATACATGCAAGCATGCAGTCATACAAATAGGCAAGTAGACAAGCAGGCATGCAAGCACGCAGGTAGACAGGCAGGCATGCAAGCAGGCAGGTAGGCATGCAAGCAGGCCAGTAGAGAGGCTGGAAGGCATGCAAGCAGGCAAGTAGACAGGAATGCAAGCAGGCATAAAGGAAGTTATGGAAGCAGGCTGGTAGACAGACATGTAAGCAGGAAGAGATGCAGGCAGGCCTTAAAGGAGGTAGGTAGGCAAGCAGGTAGGCAGGCATGAAAGCAGGTAGACATGCAAGCAGGCAGGCATGCAAGCAGGTAGGAACGCAAGCAAATAAAGAAGCAGACAGGCATTCAAGTAGGCAGGTATGCAAGCAGGCATGCATTCAGGCAGGCAGGTAGGGAGGCAGGCAGGAAGGCAGGAAGGCAGGCATGGAGGCAGGCAGGCAGGAAGGAGAGCAGGCAGGTTGGTATGCAAGAAGGCAGGTAGGCAGGCATGCAAGCAGTCAGGCGTGCAAGTAGGCAGGTATGCATGTCGAAATGCAAGCAAGCAGGTAGGCAGGCGTGTAAGCAGGCAGGCATCGAAGCAGACAGGGATGTATGGAAGCAGGCATACAAGCAGGCAGTCATGCAACCAGGCATGCAAGTAAGCATGGAGGCAGGCATGGAAGTAAGCATGGAGGCAGGCAGGCAGGCAGGTATGCAAGCAGGCAGGAAGGCATGCAAGCAGGTAGGCAGGCAGAAAGGCATGCAAGCAGGTAGGCAGGCAGAAAGGCATGCAAACAGGTAGGCATGAAATCAAGCACGCACGGAAGCAATCATGTATACATGTTGAAATGCACGAAAGCAGGGAGGAATGCAAGCAGGCAGGCTTGCGTGTAGGGAGGCAGGCATGCAAGCAGACAGGCAAATAAGCTTGCATACTGTCTTTGATCATGATGGGATATACTGCTGTACTCGCATTTATATCGTCAGTGTCTGCTATGTGCTTGCAGTAGCAGCTGTGAGATTTTCTATATTTACCTTCCCTCTCTTGGGAAGGTTTTTCACCATTTGGTCACCACTTGGTCCGGGAGACATCTCCCGTCACGCAGGGTGCAGTTGCGCCTCCACAGATCTCCAGTATCATCTATTGATACTGGTAATGGCTCGAAAGGGCCACCACTTACGGGCTATTCATGCCCGTGCCACCTCTTGGGTGGCTTAATCTTCATCAATCAGTTCTATTCCACCATCTGGTCACCATTTGGTCCGGGAGATATCTCCCGTCATGCAGGGTGCATTCGCACCTCCACAGATCTCCAGTATCAACTCTTGATACTGGTAATGGCTTAAAATGGCCACCACTTACGGGCTATTTATGCCCGTGCCACCTTTTGGGTTGCTTCATCTTCATCTTAACACATTCATAAGGGAGATATCTCCCGTCATGCAGGGTGCATTCGCACCTCCACAGATCTCCAGTATCAGCTCTTGATACTGGTAATGGCTTAAAAGGGCCACCACTTACGGGCTATTCATGCCCGTGCCACCTTTTGGGTGGCTTAATCTTCATCAATCAATCAATCTGGGAAGGTTGGCCTCAAAGAGAAAGTCTCCATTTCTGCTATCAGTTACGTTACCACTTTTTGCAGCCCCCCCCCCTGCAATTGAGTTGCAACTGCAAACAACGCAAGGCAAGGTGGGTTCATGAGACATTTCTCCGGTAAAACACCAAGATTTTTTAACTCTCGTCTCCAGACACTATAATCAATCAATTGCCTTAATCAATTTCACTAATTTATTATGTTATTTAATTACGTTAATTGACTGTTAACTGGCAATCAGCAACAAAGTACTCTACGTTAATTACAAACACTTGTCTCCTACAGACAAGTCAACTGTCAGACAATAACTCGCTCGCCCATAATTACATCACACTTGAGCTATCAAGCATTTAGTGAGTAATTACTAATTCCTGCCAAACGGACAGCTAATTAATCGACAACGAGTTACGTAAACCAAGCTGCCACTCTCTCGGCAGTTCCTCACCAGTCAAGTTTACTTTAATGAGGGTTAATTACCATTAATTACCCTTGAGCAATTACTTAACTGTCCTACGGACCAATAATTAAATATACATGAGTACGTCCCACTCCACACTGCCTATGCAGGTATAATCAAACACAGTGAATTCATGGTAGAGGTGTTAATTAATCAACTTCCCACAGACAGATATAATTAATCCAACGAATTATGCTAGCCCATATGACTTCGCCCTATGACAGTCAGCCAAACCCTTTGACGTTAATTATCCCTCGATTGCCTTGAACCACTAATTAGTCATCACAAAAACAGGTAATTAATCAAGAGCAAATTACGTTAACACAAGTACCGTCGCTCTCCCGACAGTTTCTCCACACACTATGTGAATTTATGAAAAATGCCAATTACACTAATTAGCTAGAATGATCAATTAGCTGTCCCATGGAGAGATAATTGAAACTGAAATGTATCTCGTTAACTCAATGCTGCTACCCTCTCAGCAGCTCTCATCAAAGCAATGTGCAACCCCTTGGATGATGTCGGAAAACCCGACACCATTTATTAATAATAAATACAATAAGCAGATAATATTGTTGCTGTTGTATACACAAGTTAACCCATAGCAAATGAAGCACAGTGGACATTTCCGTCAATAGAACACAGGATATCATTGCCACATAACGCTATAAATTCCCCAGCCATTTTGTTGGGAATTATTCTTAAATACATTAGTCTTTGGACATTTAGCATCATAAAAACATCTCATTTGAATTAACTTAATTATCAATACTAAAATAGAGTAAATGTGACCTTTCTACCAATTATTGACATCTGGACAAAGAGAGTCAAGCGTAAGTAGTGGTGGGAGGTCAGCCATTGTTAAGACCAGAGTCGCTTGGAGCGAGTTCAGTTCCTATAATTCTCCCTTGGAGGAAGTGTTATGGAGATCAAATTAGTGCATCTACCATCATCAACACGCAGTCAACATCTAAACAAGGGAAGTGTCTTTCAGAAATCTTGAAAAGACATTCCTGGCAAGAAATGTTAGGTAGATAGGATTAATTCCGATTAGAACACCAGGCAGAGATTAAACCCAGGTAATTATTCCTTGGTCCTTATCTTATATAATACAGAGTATTTTCTCTGATATAACTGTTATATATAGGATTCCTGCTTTACAACAAGTGTCCTCTTAACAGGTATAGAAGAGGAAGCAAGAATTAATCTTGGTACATCAGTTCTTGGGTGTTGAACGCTAGTTTCTCAACTTCGAGGATTATTTGGTGTCTTCATCCATGTTTATACCTGGTGGACTAAGACTATCATACAATAAGATAAGGCGCCTCAATTATTATTACTAATATATGTAGTTTAATACTGTAGTTTGATAGGCTGCATATATATAAATTTAATATAACCCCCCCACCCCCTAATGTGCAAAGAGTTGATTTGTGAGAATATAGTCCACTAAATATCAGACATATAGTCCACTAAACATCATTCAAACTGCTATCGAAATATATAAATTAACGTATATATAAATTCTATATATTCATATAAATTAAATATATATAAATTTCATGAGTCGGTTCACCACAGGTGATGTTAATGACCCCCATTAACTCACTGAATCCTTCAGTCGTCTAACAACAATTAAAAATCTCACCAAGTATCCTTATGTTACATAGGTCACACACTCAGTGACATATATATATATATATATATATATATATATGTCGTACCTAGTAGCCAGAACGCACTTCTCAGCCTACTATGCATAGCCCGATTTGCCTAATAAGCCAAGTTTTCATGAATTAATGTTCTTTCGACTACCTAACCTACCTAACCTAACCTAACCTAATTTTTTCGGCTACCTAACCTAACCTAACCTATGAAGATAGGTTATGTTAGGTTAGGTAGGGTTGGTTAGGTTCGGTCATATATCTACGTTAATTTTAACTCCAACAAAAAAAAAATTACATCATAAATAATGAAATGGGTAGCTTTGCCATTTCATAAGAAAAAAATTAGAGAAAATATATTAATTCATGAAAACTTGGCTTATTAGGCAAATCGGGCCTTGCATAGTAGGCTGAGAAGTGCGTTCTGGCTACTAGGTACGACATATATATATATATATATATATATATATATATATATATATATATATATATATCACACCCTCAGTGATATATATATATATATATATATATATATATATATATATATATATATATATATATATATATATATATATATATATATATATATATGCGAACAAGCCTGAATGGTCCCCAGGACATATGCAACTGAAAACTCACACCCCAGAAGTGACTCGAACCCATACTCCCAGAAGCAACGCATCTGGTATGTACAAGACGCCTTAATCCACTTGACCATCACGACCGGACAAAATGAGGTGATAGCCGAGGCTATATGAACCACCCCACCGCCGGCACTCGGATAGTTATCTTGGGCATAGCATTTTACCAAATCACCTCATTCTTTGGGGCACACGTGAGGAACACAAATGCGAACAAGCCTGAATGGTCCCCAGGACATATGCAACTGAAAACTCACACCCCAGAAGTGACTCGAACCCATACTCCCAGAAGCAACGCATCTGGTATATACAAGACGCCTTAATCCACTTGACCATCACGACCGGAAAAAATGAGGTCGTGATGGTCAAGTGGATTAAGGCGTCTTGTACATACCAGATGCGTTGCTTCTGGGAGTATGGGTTCGAGTCACTTCTGGGGTGTGAGTTTTCAGTTGCATATGTCCTGGGGACCATTCAGGCTTGTTCGCATTTGTGTTCCTCACGTGTGCCCCAAAGAATGAGGTGATTTGGTAAAATGCTATGCCCAAGATAACTATCCGAGTGCCGGCGGTGGGGTGGTTCATATAGCCTCGGCTATCACATCATTTTGTCCGGTCGTGATGGTCAAGTGGATTAAGGCGTCTTGTACATACCAGATGCGTTGCTTCTGGGAGTATGGGTTCGAGTCACTTCTGGGGTGTGAGTTTTCAGTTGCATATGTCCTGGGGACCATTCAGGCTTGTTCGCATTTGTGTTCCTCACGTGTGCCCCAAAGAATGAGGTGATTTGGTAAAATGCTATGCCCAAGATAACTATCCGAGTGCCGGCGGTGGGGTGGTTCATATAGCCTCGGCTATCACCTCATTTTGTCCGGTCGTGATGGTCAAGTGGATTAAGGCGTCTTGTACATACCAGATGCGTTGCTTCTGGGAGTATGGGTTCGAGTCACTTCTGGGGTGTGAGTTTTCAGTTGCATATGTCCTGGGGACCATTCAGGCTTGTTCGCATTTGTGTTCCTCACGTGTGCCCCAAAGAATGAGGTGATTTGGTAAAATGCTATGCCCAAGATAACTATCCGAGTGCCGGCGGTGGGGTGGTTCATATAGCCTCGGCTATCACCTCATTTTGTCCGGTCGTGATGGTCAAGTGGATTAAGGCGTCTTGTACATACCAGATGCGTTGCTTCTGGGAGTATGGGTTCGAGTCACTTCTGGGGTGTGAGTTTTCAGTTATATATATATATATATATATGTCGTACCTAGTAGCCAGAACTCACTTTTTGGCCTACTATTCAAGGCCCGATTTGCCTAATAAGCCAAGTTTTCCTGAATTAATATATTTTTTCTAATTTTTTTCTTATGAAATGATAAAGCTACCCATTTCATTATGTATGAGGTCATTTTTTTTTATTGGAGTTAAAATTAACGTAGATATATGACCGAACCTAACCAACCCTACCTAACCTAACCTAACCTATCTTTATAGGTTAGGTTTGGTTAGGTAGCCGAAAAAGTTAGGTTAGGTTAGGTTAGGTAGGTTAGGTAGTCGAAAAACAATTAATTCATGAAAACTTGGCTTATTAGGCAAATCGGGCCTTGCATAGTAGGCTGAGAAGTGCGTTCTGGCTATTAGGTACGACATATATATATATATGTCGTACCTAATAGCCAGAACGCACTTCTCAGCCTACTATTCAAGGCCTGATTTGCCTAATAAGCCAAGTTTTCATGAATTAATGTTTTTTCGTCTACCTAACCTACCTAACCTAACCTAACCTAGCTTTTTTTGGCTACCTAACCTAACCTTACCTATAAATATAATTTAGGTTAGGTTAGGTAGGGTTGGTTAGGTTCGGTCATATATCTACGTTAATTTTAACTCCAATAAAAAAAAATTGACCTCATACATAGAGAAAAGGGTTGGTTTATCATTTCATAAGAAAAAAATTATAGTAAATATATTAATTCAGGAATACTTGGCTTATTAGGCAAATCGGGCCTTGAATAGTAGGCTGAGAAGTGAGTTCTGGCTACTAGGTACGACATATATATATATATATATATATATATGTCGTACCTAGTAGCCAGAACTCACTTCTCAGCCTACTATTCAAGGCCCGATTTGCCTAATAAGCCAAGTTTTCCTGAATTAATATATTTACTATAATTTTTTTCTTATGAAATGATAAAGCAACCCTTTTCTCTATGTATGAGGTCAATTTTTTTTATTGGAGTTAAAATTAACGTAGATATATGACCGAACCTAACCAACCCTACCTAACCTAACCTAACCTATATTTATAGGTAAGGTTAGGTTAGGAAGCCCAAAAAAGCTAGGTTAGGTTAGGTTAGGTAGGTTAGGTAGACGAAAAAACATTAATTCATGAAAACTTGGCTTATTAGGCAAATCGGGCCCTGAATAGTAGGCTGAGAAGTGCGTTCTGGCTATTAGGTACGACATATATATATATATATATATATATATATATATATATATATATATATATATATATATATATATATATATATATGTGTCGTACCTAATAGCCAGAACGCACTTCTCTGCCTACTATGCAAGGCCCGATTTGCCTAATAAGCCAAGTTTTCATGAATTAATTGTTTTTCGACTACCTAACCTACCTAACCAAACCTAACCTAACTTTTTCGGCTACCTAACCTAACCTAACCTAAAAAGATAGGTTAGGTTAGGTTAGGTAGGGTTGGTTAGGTTTGGTCATATATCTACGTTAATTTTAACTCCAATAAAAAAATATTGACCTCATACATAATGAAATGGGTAGCTTTATCATCTCATAAGAAAAAAAATTGAGAAAATATAATAATTCAGGAAAACTTGGCTTATTAGGCAAATCGGGCCTTGCATAGTAGGCCGAGAAGTGCGTTCTGGCTACTAGGTACGACATATATATATATATATATATATATATATATATATATATATATATATATATATATATATATATATATATATATATATATATATCATATATGTATATATATATCATATATGTATATATATATATAAATGTATATATATATATATATATATATATATATGTATATATATATATATATATATATATATATGTATATATATATATGTCGTACCTAGTAGCCAGAACTCACTTCTCAGCCTACTATGCGAGGCCCGATTTGCCTAATAAGCCAAGTTTTACTGAATTAATATATTTTCTCTAATTTTTTTTCTTATGAAATGATAAAGCTACCCATTTCATTAAGTATGAGGTCAATTTTTTTTTATTGGAGTTAAAATTAACGTAGATATATGACTGAACCTAACCAACCCTACCTAACCTAACCTAACCTATCTTTATAGGTTAGGTTAAGTTAGGTAGCCGAAAACGTTAGGTTAGGTTAGGTTAGGTAGGTTAGGTTGTCGAAAAAACATTAATTCATGAAAACTAGGCTTATTAGGCAAATTGGGCCTTGCATAGTAGGCTGAGAAGTGAGTTCTGGCTACTAGGTACGACATATATATATATATATATATATATATATATATATATATATATATATATATATATATATATATATATATATATATATATATATATATATATATATATATGTATATATATATATATATATATATATATATATATATATATATATATATATATATATATATATGTATATATATATATATGTCGTACCTAATAGCCAGAACGCACTTCTCAGCCTACTATTCAAGGCCCGATTTGCCTAATAAGCCAAGTTTTCATGAATTAATGTTTTTTCGTCTACCTAACCTACCTAACCTAACCTAACCTAGCTTTTTTTGGCTACCTAACCTAACCTTACCTATAAATATAGGTTAGGTTAGGTTAGGTAGGGTTGGTTAGGTTCGGTCATATATCTACGTTAATTTTAACTCCAGTAAAAAAAAATTGACCTCATACATAGAGAAAAGGGTTGCTTTATCATTTCATAAGAAAAAAATTATAGTAAATATATTAATTCAGGAAAACTTGGTTTATTAGGCAAATCGGGCCTTGAATAGTAGGCTGAGAAGTGAGTTCTGGCTACTAGGTACGACATATATATATATATATATATATATATATATATATATATATATATATATATGTATATATATATATATATATATATATATATATATATATATATATATATATATATATTGCTGGTATTGACTTCTTGATGTGTAGTGCCTCGCAAACGTCAAGCCGCCTGCTATCGCTGTATCTATCGATGATTTCTGTGTTGTTTACTAGGATTTCTAGAAATCCTAGTAAACAACACAGAAATTATCGATAGATACAGCGATAGCAGGCGGCTTGACGTTTGCGAGGCACTACACATCAAGAAGTCAACACCAGCAATCAACAGCCAATTATTGCACAACTATATATATATATATATATATATATATATATATATATATATATATATATATATATATATATATATATATATATATACATATATATATATATAACTGAAAACTCCAACCCGTTCTCGCAAATTCGTAAAGTCAATATTGACTTATTAACAACGTGCATAGGTGATATACTAAACATAATAGATACCCTTAAAAAGATTCATAGAAAACACCGACCTTACCTAATCTTGTTAGAATCTTAAGATAAGCATCTTATTGCTTCGTAATTACAATTATTACTTAACCTATACCTATTATAGGTTAGGTAATAATTGAAATTACGAAGCAATAAGATGCTTGTGTTAACATACTAAGTAGGTTAGGTAAGGTTGGTGTTTTCTATGAATCTTTTTAAGGGTATCTATTATGTTAAGTATGTCACCTATGCACATATTTAATAAGTCAATATTGACTTATTAAATTTGCGAGAACGGGTTGAACACTCACACCCCAGAAGTGACTCGAACCCATACTCCCAGGAGCAACGCAACTGGTATGTACAAGACGCCTTAATCCACTTGACCATCACGACCGGACAAAATGAGGTGATAGCCGAGGCTATTTGAACCACCCCACCGCTGGCACTCGGATAGTAATCTTGGGCATAGCATTTTACCAAATCACCTCATTCTTTGGGGCACACGTGAGGAACACAAATGCGAACAAGCCAGAATGGTCCCCAGGACAATATGCAACTGAAAACGTCAGATCAAAAAAACATATATATGTACACATATATATATATATATATATTTATATATATATATATATATATATATATATATATATATATATATATATATATATATATATATATATATATATATATATATATATTTATATATATATACATACATATATACACACACATATATATATATATATATATATATATATATATATATATATATATATATATATATATATATATATACATATATACACACACATATATATATATATATATATATATATATATATATATATATATATATGTCGTACCTAGTAGCCAGAACTCACTTCTCAGCCTACTATTCAAGGCCCGATTTGCCTAATAAGCCAAGTTTTCCTGAATTAATATATTTACTATAATTTTTTTCTTATGAAATGATAAAGCAACCCTTTTCTCTATGTATGAGGTCAATTTTTTTTTATTGGAGTTAAAATTAACGTAGATATATGATCGAACCTAACCAACCCTACCTAACCTAACCTAACCTATATTTATAGGTAAGGTTAGGTTAGGTAGCCAAAAAAAGCTAGGTTAGGTTAGGTTAGGTAGGTTAGGTAGACGAAAAAACTTTAATTCATGAAAACTTGGCTTATTAGGCAAATCGGGCCTTGAATAGTAGGCTGAGAAGTGCGTTCTGGCTATTAGGTACGACATATATATATATAAATATATATATATATATATATGTCGTACCTAGTAGCCAGAACGCACTTCTCAGCCTACTATGCAAGGCCCGATTTGCCTAATAAGCCAAGTTTTCATGAATTTATTGTTTTTCGACTACCTAACCTACCTAACCTAACCTAACCTAGCTTTTTCGGCTACCTAACCTAACCTAACCTATAAAGATTGGTTTGGTTAGGTTAGGTAGGGTTGGTTAGGTTCGGTCATATATCTACGTTAATTTTAACTCCAATAAAAAAAAATTGACCTCATACATAATGAAATGGGTAGCTTTATTATTTCATAAGAAAAAAATTAGAGAAAATATATTAATTCCGGAAAAATTGGCTTATTTGGCAAATCGGGCCTTGCATAGTAGGCTGAGAAGTGCGTTCTGGCTACTAGGTACGACATATATATATATATATATATATATATATATGTCGTACCTAATAGCCAGAACTCACTTCTCAGCCTACTATTCAAGGCCCGATTTGCCTAATAAGCCAAGTTTTCCTGAATTAATATATTTACTATAATTTTTTTCTTATGAAATGATAAAGCAGCCCTTTTCTCTATGTATGAGGTCAATTTTTTTTTATTGGAGTTAAAATTAACGTAGATATATGACCGAACCTAACCAACCCTACCTAACCTAACCTAACCTATATATATAGGTAAGGTTAGGTTAGGTAGCCAAAAAAAGCTAGGTTAGGTTAGGTTAGGTAGGTTAGGTAGACGAAAAAACATTAATTCATGAAAACTTGGCTTATTAGGCAAATCGGGCCTTGAATAGTAGGCTGAGAAGTGCGTTCTGGCTATTAGGTACGACATATATATATATATATATATATATATATATATATATATATATATATATATATATATATATATATATATATATATATATATAGTTATATATATATATATATAACTTTAGAACACTTTCCCACCAGGAGACTCGAACCCTAGCCAGCACAGAAGCCTTCCAGCAACTGGCATAACAGGTACGCCTTAACCCACTCAACCACCTGCTCAGACCCTTAAAAGAGATGGTAATTTCGGAGTATTTATATACTACAAAGATCACCACCTCCCAAGAGCACTAGAGCAAGTGAAGGGTCATTTATACGTTTTTTTCATCAAGTCCCTGTTAATATGGGAGAACACTGTGTCTATGCTTAAGGCACAACTCTCCTAAACACGAGAGTGAAGTATACAACTTCACATGGTATGTATACAACTTCACATGTAAAGTATACAACTTCACATGGTATACAACTTCACATGGATGGTATATATATATATATATATATATATATATATATATATATATATATATATATATATATATATATATATATATATATATATATATTAAAAGGGTATTAATTTCATCAACACAAGACAGAACAAGAGTATTAATAGGGTATTAATTTCATCAACACAAGACAGAACACGAAACAATGGATATTGTTTCATTGATTACACCAGCAATCAACAGCCAATTATTGCACAACTATATTCTACCCACCTCAAGACTCCGCTCCAATATAGAAGCATCAAGAAATATGGACCAATAGGCTTTCTACAAACACTTCTATTCAATATCCATTGTTTCGTGTTCTGTCTTGTGTTGATGAAATTAATACCCTATTAATACTCTTGTTCTGTCTTGTGTTGATGAAATTAATACCCTATTAATACCACATCTTGTTCTGTCTTGTGTTAATGCCACATCACCCCTTCCACCTCACTCAAATATATATATATATATATATATATATATATATATATATATATATATATATATATATATATATATATATATATATATATATATATATATATATATCAAATCACTCTCCTAAATCTGGGTATAAACTGTCACGTTATGTCCAGACCGAGTGAGATGGCCCGGAAAGTGGAGTTGGAAATCCTGTTGGACGACATATTCGACCTCGAGACACAAAAGAAGGTCACTACCAAAGACACCTTGCAAGCAGAACTTATTGCGGAAGGAGGAAAGAATCGAGGCAATTATAGAAGCACCATACTGTCCCCCGAGCTCAAAGCGGCAGCTAAAAGCCTTCGTGAGAACAAGGAGATAGTTGTCAGGACAGGCGACAAGTCGCCAATATACGTCATTCTTAAAAAAGACGAATATCTGGCGAAAATGAACCTCATACTCTCTGACCAAACTAAATTCAAAAGGGTAACGAAGGACACTACAGCCGAATTAAAAGCAAAGGTCAACAAACTGATCGAAACTGTGAACGCCAAGAAATCCGGACTCCACCTGCCAAAGATTATTGGGGAATATAAACCTGGATATGCGAATGGAAATGTCAAGACACACAAGCCTGGAAACCCACTTCGGCCAATCATTAGCCAGATACCCACACCCACGTACAGACTGGCGAAGCGACTCAACGGCCTGCTCGCTCCTTATGTCCCTTGCGCCTTCAGCCTGAAGTCTCCAAAGGAATTTGTTGACTTACTGCGAGGCACACGGGCCACAGGAATAAGAGCCTCGTTGGACGTAGAATCACTGTTCACCAACGTACCTGTGGACGAGACAATCGGGATGATAGCCGACAGAGTGTATCGTGATCCAGCCTGTACTCCTCTTGACATACCAGAAAATATTCTAAGGAAACTACTCCAAGCTTGTACTAAAGAGGCACCCTTCTTGAGCCCGGATGGGCACATGTATAAGCAAGTAGATGGGGTCGCCATGGGTTCTCCCCTAGGTGTCCTGTTTGCAAACTTCTACATGGGTACCATCGAGCAAAAAGTCCTAGTCGACATGAACTTGAAACCGGCCATATACTGCAGGTATGTTGACGACATTTTTACACAGGTACCTGATGTCAGACATCTGCAGGAGCTGAAGGAGGCGTTTGAGCAGAGTTCCGTGCTGCGTTTCACTTACGAGATGGAAAAGGATGGGAAGCTGCCCTTTCTAGATGTAATAGTCATGGAAAAGAGCGGAGGTTTCCACACTGCAGTCTACACTAAGGAAACGAACATAGGAATGTGCCTAAATGCCAACAGCGACTGCCCAGACAGGTACAAGAGGAGTGTTGTTAACGCATATGTCGACCGTGCTCTCAGCCACAGCTCAGAATGGAAGCAAGTCGACGAAGAACTCTGTAGGGTAAGGCAGGTCCTTGTCAACAACGGCTTCTCCAATGGTTTCGTCGAAGACATCATAAGAAGGAAAGTGAAACGCCATGCAACCTCTGAAGAGACAACTAACACAACACCTATACCCCCTATTAGACTATTTTACAGGAACTTCTTTTCCACAGCTCATAAAACAGAGGAAAGGGTCCTGAAAGATATTGTTAATAGAAACGTTATCCCTACAGACAAAAACCAGAGGATACAACTGACGATTTACTATAAAACCAGAAAAACGGCCAGCCTTCTCATGAGAAACTCTCCAGACACAAAGCAGAATGCTTTAAAAGAGACCAACGTCGTCTATGCCTTCAAATGCCCTCTTGGGGACTGTAAGCTCCAAAAAACCCGGTATATAGGCAAGACAACAACATCTCTTTCTAGGCGTTTAACGATGCATAAGCAACAGGGCTCCATTAAGGAACATATAATCTCTTCCCACAACCAAACCATCGCCAGAGAAATCCTAGTAAACAACACAGAAATCATCGATAGATAAAGCGATAGCAGGCGACTTGACGTTTGCGAGGCACTACACATTAAAAAGTCAACACCAGCAATCAACCGCCAATTAATGCACAACTATATTCTACCCACCTCAAGACTCCGCTCCAATATAGAAGCATCAAGAAATATGGACCAATAGGCTTTCTACAATCACTTCCATTCAATACCCATTGTTTCGTGTTCTGTCTTGTGTTGATGAAATTAATACCCTATTAATACCCCCTCACCCCATCCACCTCACTCAAATGTAGATATAAACAAATCGGAGATGTGTAAGTTCTATTCAGTTGTGTATGTAAAGTCTTTGAAAATGTAATAAGTTTTACGAAACGCGCTCAAGTGTCGCGTCAGGCTAGAAATAAAAATGAATTTTTGAGAATTGATTTTTGAATTACCACCAACAGTGAAAAAAAATGTACGAAAGATAGACAAAATTCGTGTTAGAATTATTAATCTTACTTTTTCGGTCATATATAATAATATATATATATATATATATATATATATATATATATATATATATATATATATATATATATATATATATATATATATATATATATATATATATATATATATATATATATATATATGTCGTACCTAGTAGCCAGAACGCACTTCTCAGCCTACTATGCAAGGCCCGATTTGCCTAATAAGCGAAGTTTTCCTGAATTAATATATTTTCTCAAATTTTTTTCTTATGAAATGATAAAGCTACCCATTTCATTATGTATCAGGTCAATTATTTTTTATTGGAGTTAAAATTAACTTAGATATATGACCGAACCTAACCAACCCTACCTAACCTAACCAAACCTATCTTTATAGGTTAGGTTAGGTTAGGCAGCAGAAAAAGTTAGGTTAGGTCAGGTTAGGTAGCCGAAAAACAAATAATTCATGAAAACCTGGCTTATTAGGCAAATCGGGCCTTGCATAGTAGGCTGAGAATTGAGGTCTGGCTACTAGGTACAACATATATATATATATGTCGTACCTAGTAGCCAGAACGCACTTATCAGCCTACTATGCAAGGTCCGATTTGCCTAATAAGCCAAGTTTTCATGAATTAATGTTTTTTCGACTACCTAACCTACCTAACCTAACCTAATCTAACTTTTTCTGCTACCTAACCGAACCTAACCTATAAAGATAGGTTAGGTTAGGTTAGGTAGGGTTGGTTAGGTTCGGTCATATATCTACGTTAATTTTAACTATATTAAAAAAAATTGACCTCATACATAATGAAATGGGTAGCTTTATCATTTCATAAGAAAAAAATTAGAGAAAATATATTAATTCATGAAAACTTGGCTTATTAGGCAAATCGGGCCTTGCATAGTAGGCTGATAAGTGCGTTCTGGCTACTAGGTACGACATATATATATATATATATATATATATATATATATATATATATATATATATATATATATATATATATATATATATATATATATATATATATATATATATATATATATATATATATATATATATATATATATATATATATTTTTTCTTAGCATCAGGGCTTAATTGAAATAGGAGTTCTCCGAAACTCATTTTCGTACTTTTAAGGGAAAGAAAAGAAGTGATTTACTATAGAGTGTATTACACTTATTTGTATAATTTGCACGACGTTTCGAACCTCCATGGTTCATTCTCAAGTGAACAGATCTTACAATACTAGTTGATTTTATACCCGCATTAGGTCAGGTGATAATACAATGAAGGTGAAAACATGGGGGGATACATAAGGGATAAACATAGGGGCTGCAGAAGGCTTATTGGCCCATACGAGGCATCTCCTATCTAAACGCAAAGATTAATCCAGTGTAATTGGCCTGTTATGTTGGACATTGTCTTCTGTGTTGGCATCGATATGTTATTGTCTTGTCCTTACTCTCATGGTGGGTAGAGTAAATAGTTCCGTGATTTGAGTGTTCATGGTAGGTCGCTCTATTCTTATGTGAATTGCCTCAAGAATTTGTAATCTTCTTGAATCTTGGGTTTTGTCTATTATGCAAGTATTCTTGTTCAACATTTCTCTTGTTAGAGTAATGTCATGGGCTTGTCTCATGTGATTCCTAGGGGCACCAGATTGAAGATGGCATGTCAAACGCCTCGTCAGCTTGGTCGACGTCATACCTATGTACTTACATTGAAAGTTACATCCTTCGTGGGGGCAAGTGTACATGTATACAACGCTTGACTGCTGTAGAGGGTTCTCCGTCGGCTTCGGGCTGTTTTTGATAAGGAGTTCGGAAGTCTTCTTGGTTTTGTAGAATATTATCAGGTTTATGTTTTGGTTAGTAGTGCTTTTTACTCCTTTACGGATTATTTCTTTCATTATTCTTTCCTCTTTTATATGTTCACTGTGCATGGTTGATTTGTAATATAATTTTATTGGGGGTGTTGTGGTTTCTGTTCTAGGTTCTGAATTATACCAACGGTCCAAGTGTCTTCTTATAGCAGCGTTTATTTCCGCGTTGCTATATCCGTTGTTCACCAATACCTGAGTTACTCTTTCAAACTCTCTACTCACGTTGCTCCATTCAGAGCAGTGGGTAAGCGCTCGACGAATATAAGCATTGAGAACACTTTCCTTCTTCCGTCCACAGGTAACCTGTGGACGAGACAATCGGAATGATAGCCGACAGAGTGTATCGTGATCCAGCCTGTACTCCTCTTGACATGCCAGAAAGTATTCTGAGGAAACTACTCCAAGCTTGTACTAAAGAGGCACCCTTCTTGAGCCCGGATGGGCACATGTATAAGCAAGTAGATGGGGTCGCCATGGGTTCTCCCCTAGGTGTCCTGTTTGCAAACTTCTACATGGGTACCATCGAGCAAAAAGTCCTAGTCGACATGAACTTGAAACCGGCCATATACTGCAGGTATGTTGACGACATTTTTACACAGGTACCTGATGTCAGACATCTGCAGAAGCTGAAGGAGGCATTTGAGCAGAGTTCCGTGCTGCGTTTCACTTACGAGACGGAAAAGGATGGGAAGCTGCCTTTTCTAGATGTAACAGTCATGGAAAAGGGCGGAGGTTTCCACACTGCAGTCTACACTAAGGAAACAAACATAGGAATGTGCCTAAATGCCAACAGCGACTGCCCTGACAGGTACAAGAGGAGTGTTGTTAACGCATACGTCGACCGTGCTCTCAGCCACAGCTCAGAATGGAAGCAAGTCGACGAAGAACTCTGTAGGGTAAGGCAGGTCCTAGTCAATAACGGCTTCTCCAATGGTTTCATCGAAGACATCATAAGAAGGAAAGTGAAAAGCCATGCAACCTCTGAAGAGACAACTAACACAACACCTATACCCCCAATTAGACTATTTTACAGGAACTTCTTTTCCACAGCTCATAAAACGGAGGAAAGGGTCCTGAAAGATATTGTTAATAGAAACGTTATCCCTACAGACAAAAATCAGAGGATACAACTGACGATTTACTATAAAACCAGAAAAACGGCCAGCCTACTCATGAGAAACTCTCCAGACACAAAACAGAACGCTTTAAAAGAGACTAATGTCGTCTATGCCTTCAAATGCCCACTTGGGGATTGTAAGCTCCAAAAAAAAACAGTATATAGGCAAGACAACAACATCTCTTTCTAGGCGTTTAACGATGCATAAGCAACAGGGCTCCATTAAGGAACATATAATCTCTTCCCATAACCAAACCATCGCCAGAGAAATCCTAGTAAACAACACAGAAATCATCGATAGATACAGCGATAGCAGGCGGCTTGACGTTTGCGAGGCACTACACATCAAGAAGTCAACACCAGCAATCAACAGCCAATTGTTGCACAACTATATTCTACCCACCTCAAGACTCCGCTCCAATATAGAAGCATCAAGAAATATGGACCAATAGGCTTTCTACAAACACTTCTATTCAATACCCATTGTTTCTGTTCTGTCTTGTGTTGATACTTTTAATACCCTATTAATATCCCCTCCTGTTCTGTCTTGTGTTAATGCCACATCACCCTTCCCACCTCACTCAAATGTAGATATAAAATCAGAGATACGTTCTAATCAGTTGTGTATTTGTGAAGTCTTTGAAAATGTAATAAGTTTTACGAAACGCGCCCGTGTCGCGTCAGACTAGAAATAAAAATGAATTTTGGAGAAGTGATTTTTGATTTACCTCCAACAGTGAAGCGTAATGTACGAAAGATTGAGAAAATTCGTGTTAGAATTATTAATCTTACTTTTTCGGTCATATTTAATAATATATATATATATATATATATGGAAGTTCTCCAAACTGACCGGTTTACACTAAACCCACAGCTCTATACATAATAGTCCTGCAGCAACCCTCACTGCGCAGCACCGCTCCCGTGCCAAGTAAGTCATGTCACCATATGGTGCCTCCACCACGCCACTACAACAGGCAACTACACTACACAATGCCACTACACCACACCACTACACCAGGCTACTACACCATGGCACTACACCAGGTTACTACACCAAGCCACTATTCCAAGCACCATGTCACTACACCAGGCTACTACACCACGCCACTACACCACACCACTACACCAGGTGACTACACCAGGCTACTACACCACATCTTTACACCAGACTACTACACCAGGCTACTGCACCAGGTTACTACACCATGCCACTACACCAGGCTGTTACACCAGGCTACTACACCACGATACTACACCAGGCCTCTACACTATGCTATTACATATGATAAATGAATAAAAATGATGAACCCACCTTTATTATGATGCTTTATTTTACCAAATGTAGAAATATATTTTTATATTACTTATTTTATTCATATTTGAGTATTTTCACTTGAAACACTTTATAAAAGGTGTCACAAAGTTTCAAATTAGGTACAAAAGGGGTCACAAAGTTTCAAATCAGGGTACAAAAGGGGTCACAAAGTTTCAAATTAGGTACAAAAGGAGTCACAAAGTTTCATATTAGGGTACAAAAAGGGTCACAAAGTTTCAAATTAGGGTTAGGTAAGTAGGTTGCGTATTTGCAATTCAAATACTCGTAGACGTGGTCACATCACTCAAGTAGTGGATGAAACACCGACAGGGAAAATCGCGTGTAGGGGAAGAATTTCTCTGCTTGTCCTCACCAACACGCTGCAATCACATAAATTTTATAGAAATTGACTAGGCTATAGATTTTTTGCACTATTCACTGAGATATCAGGAACATCATGAAAAGAAACTACCGTGGGTTTTATGGTCGGTAGATGATATAACGGTAATCAACCTACTGTAATAATTTATGATAAAGTGCACTCTATATAAAAATATTTAATGTAGGCCTGTTGAACCATTTAAGCTTGCCGATATCACGTCTGTTAGTCCCTGACATTCACTGCTGTTGAAGGTCTAATTTCAGGACGTAATTGTATTCTCAGAACAGTATTGTTAGCACTGTTCGACCATGTGTTTTATCTGCAATGGCTGCTGCTTGCAAATCTGCATGTGCTCGTGGCAGAGTCGTGTGGTAGAAAGACGCCTTCCTCTCACCTTTCTGATCGGACACGCATGTGCAGAGACGCTCATAGTGATCTCGAGCATAAGATAATTTGATTTACTAGTAATTTTTAGCGAAATAAGGAAGTACGACTTAAACTAGCATCACAAATAAATATATTGAATCATAATACCTCTTCACGCAAGGCAATCAGTTTAATTAACACTGCACAAATTAAACAAGAAGGTTCGACATGTATTTAATTTTATGTTGTAGAAATATTTACTGTAATAATTAATTTGGTTAAATGGTCGAGTTCAGTACGCATAAGGATGCAAAACTAATATTTCTTCCATAATGAACAATATTTTAGAAAGAAAAGACTATTAACTGAGCTCTATAAATTTCCAACAAACGTTGAAGATTTTATGTTTCAGCCTGCTATGGACGCTCGGCGTTATGAGGGCTGGGAATTTTCTTGGGAAGTTATGCCTTCCTATAGAAACACCAACGATAATAATTGTACGTGTTTGTGTTATGAGTAAATAATATGGTTAATACAATGATGATGTTTTATAATACAAAAATTATGTATTAGTGTTGGGAAATTTCCAACATAACTCCGAGGGAGAAAATCTCGGGTCGCAGTTCACTGAGTACTGACATAACCATTCCGAAGTTATATTATGGATTAGTAAGGTAGTCCGTTATTACGTTAGTTCGATAGTAACGAACGTCCCGAATCTGTTGTGCAGATGTGACTCTTAAGTCATTATGGGAACGTGAATTAAACATTGAAATATTAAATGATTTAGGTATCTGTAATCAAGAACTCTCTAAAGTTTTCACTAGACTCAACAACTAGGTGCAGGTGATGAGTCACAACAACGTGGCTAAAGTATTATGACCAGACCACAAACTAGAAGGTGAAGGGACGACGACGTTTCGGTCCGTCTTGGACCATTCTCATGTCGATTGTGGATCGACTCAATCGACTTGACCAAGTCGACACAATCGACTTGAGAATGGTCCAAGACGGACAGAAACGTCGTCGTCCCTTCACCTTCTAGTGTGTGGTCTGGTCAACTCAACAACTAGGGTCGCTGTGACGTGTAATAATTGCATTACTTAGTCTTCTAATTGTTCTGCAAACTCAGAAAATGTTCAAAAGAATAGATAACATTATTGTATAAGTTGTATTCTACATTATTATACAGTAATTAAGCAATATTAATCAATGGGTCATTCAAAATCAAGGAGACTTCGATACTACAGCAAGGTCATTGTCTAGGGTCACTGTTACTTGTAACTGTTGAGTTACTAAACAACAATACATCACTGAGCATCATGATCACCCTAAACTCATATTAGGAAATTTGATTTAATCTGCACTGTGGTGCAGTGGTCATTCTGACTAATGGTATAACTATTTTGTTATCTAGCTAAAGATAATGTAATATTAGAGAACTGAATAGGTTATTCATTAAATCAAGGAAGACTCAGAGTCGACAGAGAGGTTAGCAACCTAGACATTCTGACTTATAACCAAATTTAATTGCAGCTCATAAGCTTATCACTGGAAACTCGTGAATGCATCCTCAGCTTAAACGATAATTTGATTTTACTAAATCAACCTCTATAAGTAGTCAACTGTATTCAGTTGTGAGTACCGACTAGGTTGTTTCTCAGTTAACGAAGATAATATCCCTAATACCTACCTAAATAGATGGTTTAATTTTCTAACCTACCTAAGTCGAGGGCTAAGCTAATTGTAACAACTTACTAATTCTTATTAGTGTCACTCTAGCTGAATGGTGAGCAATAATAATTGCAAGGTTATCATGGTGAGCAGTGGTATGCTCGGATTAACATAGTGAGCAGTATTGTGCTCGGATTAACATGGTGAGCAGTATTGTGCTTGGGTTAACATGGTGAGCTGTAATGAGCTCGGATTAGCATGGTGAGCTGTAATGAACTCAGATTAACATGGTGGGCTGTAATGAGCTCGAATTAACATGGTGAGCAGTATGGTGCTCGCATTAACATGGTGAGCTGTACTGAGCTCGAATTAGTGCGGGGAGCATTTAAACATTCAATTATCATGACGAGCAGTATTGAGCTCGAATTCGCATGGGGAACAATAAAGCGCTCAATTGTTATGATAACTCACAGGTGAGCTGTATTGAGCTCGTTAAGCATGTTAGGTTACAATGCTTATGATTTAATGGTAATGCCTTAAATGATGGGAAACCTAAGATTGCTGGAAATTGTATTATTGCTATGATTAATCCTTTTTAAAGATAATTAGTAACATTTTCCCAACCAAAACGTTTCACGACTTATTAGTTCTCTGTGGTAGGTTCACTTACACACATTGGTAAGTTTGCAATTTTGCTCATTCAGCGCTCCTACAATAATAAACAGAAACGAAAGAAAAGCAGCTCAAACAAAATTTGATGCAAATATTTTCACTAACTCTTAGTGCAGAAAACGTGGAATTAATAAGGTTTTCTTGGCAAACCATAAGCACAGGTATAATGGACCTTGGTCCTGGTGAATTTACAGGTGTAGAGGTTTCTTGATGACTTCGTGTTACTGTTAAATTCACATAATGCTGGGTGCATTGGGTGCTAGATTCTTTAGCCCAATATGGTTAATTTGCATAGAGGGTGCTAGATTCTCTAGCCAAATATAATTAATTACCTATGGAGACTGAGTGTGGTCAATTATTACTCGTTGAGAATAATTCTAGGTCTGCATTGGATTCAATTGTTTGGTCGCTGTGACATGTAACTGGTTAGGTTATGGACCACTGACTTTCCACTGAGAGCTATGAAACATCTCGGCGAATACTAATTGTACTACATTCAATCTGGGTTTCTCATTTAGCTTGTTGCTGGAGAATTGATTTACTGCAGATTAATTTATTATTTTTTTTGTATTTATTTTTTTTTTGAGATATATACAAGAGTTGTTACATTCTTGTAGAGCCACTAGTACGCGTAGCGTTTCGGGCAGGTCCCTGGAATACGATCCCCGCCGCAAAGAATCGTTGTTACAACCAAGTACACATTTTACTGTTGAGTTAAACAGAGGCTACAGTTAAGGATTTGCGCCCAGTAAATCCTCCCCGGCCAGGATACGAACCCAGGACAAAGCGCTCGCGGAACGCCAGGCGAGTGTCTTACCACTACACCACGGAGACTGTATTGTTGGCAGGCATAGGCTTCTTCAGGTAAGTTTACCTGTCAGCAAGTAGCCACCTGCAGATTGGAGCATATTCATGTCCAATCGTTTAACATGTCCAGTGATTAACTGGTAATAGTAGTCTGCTCCAACAATTACATTTACATTATTAAGGCAGTCAGACATTAACTGGTTGTCAGCCAATTTCATTTCATGTTCCTGCAAGAACTTGGCTGTATACTTTAGACCCTTAATATTTAGGTCAAATGATATTTGATCTACAACAATGGCTTGGATGGCCTTGGCATGATTACCTATATGTACGAGCGGTTGTACTACTGAATATTCTTGGGGTCTTCGATTTATCATAAACCCTGACAGAATTATATTTTACCTGTCTAATTGGTTTTAAGTTAAGTGCCTCTGCCACTTTTTGAGTATTGAAAATTCTCTGGGATCCTTGATCAAAATGTACACGACTAGTGATCTTGACTTCTTTATTCTTTACTTGAAGTTGGGCAGTGGGCAAGGATGCATCCTCTGCAGAGAGCTGGTGAAATTACGCTGTAAACATCTCGCACCTTGCAGCACTATACATGTGTAAACTCTCTACCTCCTATTCTAGGATTGAAATAATTTGTTTTGACAAATTTTGCACAGTGCAGCATGATGTTTGCCCCTTCTACACCTATTGCAGGTGTTCAGTGGGGTGTCACAGCTGTTAACATTATGGGATTTGAGACACCTAATACATTTGTGTAACTGTTTGAGTCGTCTGACTCGCGTGTCTCTATCAGGGTAATTAGCATATTTGTACAAAGAATGTTTTTGATTGCAAAACAAACATAATCCCCCACCCTACAGTCCGTTTAGGGAACACCTGTTTAGGTGAAACTGCAACTACAGGTTTGGAATGTTTTGCTGTTTGCATTGGCTTGTTAATTATTCACTTGTGAGTACTTGTTGAACTCTGGGGAGCAATTATTGGGCTCTTAAGAGTACTTATTGGACTCTTAGAAGCACTTGTGGGGCTCTTAGTACTCTTAGGAGTTTCTGATAAGGAACTTGTTGTAGGTACAGTTTCTGTGCATTCAGAATAAGCATTAAGTGCCTTGTTTGCTTGTTGACTGTTAGGCATATTATGCAAACCTGTGAATATATCCTGCATTGACAGGACATTACCATTCTGGTATAAATAAAATTTATTGAGTACCTCACCAGTGAATTTTTTCTGGATGATAATTTTAGTCATCCACTGAGCAGTGGGGTGATCCACCTCTTTGCTGAAGGAACTTAACAGTTACTCAAGCTGAAAACTAAAAGCTTGTAAGGAGTCAACTGACTGTTCTGGTTGAGATAAATCTAGTAATTGGTGAACCATTTTTATAACAGTCTTCTCATTATCAGCACTTGCTCTAGAGAGCTGGTTGGCTTGACTGATACTAATGGGTTCAATATCAACTCAAGGAGGCTGGTGTGAGTAATTATGACTATTACTTGTGTTGCTTAAGGCTTCTTGCTCAGCCTCAGCTTTAATTACAGTTTCAGCTGCTGCTGCAGCGTCTATTCCAGCTCCAGCTGCTTCCTTATCTTTTGTTTCAGATTCACTGTCTGTTGCAGCTTTACTTGGAGTTTCATCTGCAGCTTCATTGTTTCTTTGATATCATGTGAGAGACTGGTTAATTCAGTAGCCTCCTGTATTGAATCTACAGAATCCAGAGAATACTGAAATGAGCTGTCTGAAAATTGATCAGACTCTGTGAGTGAATCATTATTCAAAGTTGTATTAGATGAGACTGTAGAAAATGAAGGTTTAACTACAATAATTGATCCAGTGCATGGATCTAATTTAACTAGAGGAGTATCCTCATTTTGAGGTAGCTCATGTATTCCATCTGAGCTGGGTGCTTGCTTGGGTATAGATAAACTGTATGAATGTTTCAACACAGTAGGAACAGTTTGTGTCGCAAGCACTTTGTAATAATGATCTAACTTGGCCTGAATTTTGTCTTCATAGTCGGCAAGGTCAGATTCAATTAGACTCAGTTCGTCTGGGTCAGTATCTCTGACAAGAAGTTTCTATAAGACTCGATTATATCCTTTACATGATCATATTTTTGGCTAGCCACCTTTGTGGAAATTCTTAGTCTGTAGATGTTAACTGGATTAATTCCTAACCAGTCGTCACACTTGTTGAGTAGTCTTGATAAGTGACTTTGAAGACCTTTCAAGATTCTTTCATTTTTTCTTGAGAAGCCATGTTGGCTGTGGGTTTGAGCCTTACAGAGCTTATATAGCTGCTTGAAGAGGTATGGTACCTACTCATATATGTGGAGCAGGTATAGTTATTAACAGCCTAATATTTTCTTGAATAGGCTAATTGTAATTTACCTCGTTTGGAGGTTAGCTACCTACCTAACAATACGTAACTAAGATTTGAGTGATACTAGAATGTCACTATTGGATTTTGTCAGGCTAGCTCTTCATTATCATCATTCGATGGGAGATTGAACATTCAGTAGCACTCAAAATTATTTACACAAATAGTGAATATACAATGATATATATATCCCACCCTATTCAGAGTTGGCACAATAGTAAATATTATAAATGTACACTACTGACTAGTTCAGTACTAGTTGAAATAATTTATATTTAAGAGACTACTAGCACAACCAGTCTAAATTCCTACCTAATAAAGGTTGGCATGATATAACTAATGGTGCAGTAATGTGAATATAATTGTGCTGTGTTTTTGGGTTTTGTATTTTTGGTAATATATAAATGTATATTTAAACACACAAGTGATTAAGAATATATAGTTAAATTTGGCTTGCTAGCCACAACCTTCTGTGATGGTTGATAGTGTTAACTACATGTGACCTAGACTCACCTAACAGGTGTACACCATCTGATGCCAGGTTTTGCCTATATGGTCTGGCTGTAAAATGTATGTAAGTGGCATCCAGTCTCACTCTTTACCTCAGCCGATAGTTAATGTATTTAGCAGCACGTTGGTAGTATTCTGGACTTACTCCTCAACAATTATCATTACTTGGTTGGCGAGGTTCCACAAATGTGAACACGACTGAACTGCTAATTAATTTAAATTAGGAAATTATTGTTTTAAAATGATTAATTACTTCAACTGGGTGCCGAGTAGGATGGATGTCATTACCACCTAAGTAAATTATGGTTAGATGGTGAGGGCAGTCTAACGCAGGTGTTAATGTAGAATTATTGTAAAAATTGTGAGCTGTTGCTCCTGGTGACCTGAAAATTCTTACCTCGGTGTAAGGTATAAGTCCAAGTATTGTGGGCAACTGACTGTGTCCCACTAGTGCTACCTTATACATGAAGTATCGACAGCAATTAATTATTAAATTGGTGTGGGTTAGGCTAACATATGGATACACTGCTGGGAATATAAACCTGGATATGCGTATGGAAATGTCAAGACACACAAGCCTGGAAACCCACTTCGGCCAATCATTAGCCAGATACCCACACCCACGTACAGACTGGCGAAGCGACTCCACGGCCTGCTGACTCCTTATGTCCCTTGCGCCTTCAGCCTGAAGTCTCCAAAGGAATTTTTTGACTTACTGCAGGGCACACGGGCCACAGGGATAAGAGCCTCGTTGGACGTAGAATCACTGTTCACCAACGTACCTGTGGACGAGACAATCGGGATGATAGCCGACAGAGTGTATCGTGATCCAGCCTGTACTCCTCTTGACATACCAGAAAATATTCTGAGGAAACTACTCCAAGCTTGTACTAAAGAGGCACCCTTCTTGAGCCCGGATGGGCACATGTATAAGCAAGTAGAGGGGTCGTCATGGGTTCTCCCCTAGGAGTCCTGTTTGCAAATTTCTACATGGGTACCATGGAGCAAAAAGTCTTAGTCGACATGAACTTGAAACCGGCCATATACTGCAGGTATGTTGACGAAATTTTTACACAGGTACCTGATGTCAGACATCTGCAGGAGCTGAAGGAGGCGTTTGAGCAGAGTTCCGTGCTGCTTTCTCTTACGAGATGGAAAAGGATGGGAAGCTGCCCTTTCTAGATGTAACAGTCATGGAAAAGAGCGGAGGTTTCCACACTGCAGTCTACACTAATAAAACGAACATAGGAATGTGCCTAAATGCCAACAGTGACTGCCCAGACAGGTACAAGAGGAGTGTTGTTAACGCATATATCGACCGTGCTCTCAGCCACAGCTCAGAATGGAAGCAAGTCGACGAAGAACTCTGTAGGGTAAGGCAGGTCCTAGCCAACAACGGCTTCTCAATGGTTTCGTCGAAGACACCATAAGAAGGAAAGTGAAACGCCATCCAACCTCTGAAGAGACAACTAACACAACACCTATACCCCCTATTAGACTATTTTACAGGAACTTCTTTTCCACAGCTCATAAAACGGAGGAAAGGGTCCTGAAAGATATTTTTAAAAGAAACGTTATTCCTACAGACAAAAATCAGAGGATACAACTGACGATTACCTATAAAACCAGAAAAACGGCCAGCCTACTCATGAGAAACTCTCCAGACACAAAGCAGAACGCTTTAAAAGAGACCAACGTCGTCTATGCCTTCAAATGCCCTCTTGGGGACTGTAAGCTCCAAAAAACCCAGTATATAGGCAACAACACATCTTTCTAGGCGTTTAACGATGCATAAGCAACAGGGCTCCATTAAGGAACATATAATCTCTTCCCACAACCAAACCATCGCCAGAGAAATCCTAGTAAACAACACAGAAATCATCGATAGATACAGCGATAGCAGGCGGCTTGACGTTTGCGAGGCACTACTCATTAAAAAGTCAACACCAGCAATCAACAGCCAAATAATGCACAACTATATTCTACCCACCTCAAGACTCCGCTCCAATATAGAAGCATCAAGAAATATGGACCAATCGGCTTTCTACAATCACTTCCATTCAATACCCATTGTTTCGTGTTCTGTCTTGTGTTGATGAAATTAATACCCTATTAATACCACCTCACTCCATCCACCTCACTCAAATGTAGATATAAACAAATCGGAGATGTGTAAGTTCTGTTCAGTTGTGTATGTGTACACTAAAGTCTTTTAAAATGTAATAAGTTTTACGAAACGCGCTCAAGTGTCGCGTCAGACTAGAAATAAAAATGAATTTTGGAGAATTGATTTTTGAATTACCACCAACAGTGAAAAGAAATGTACGAAAGATCGAGAAAATTTGTGTTAGAATTATTAATCTTACTTTTTCGGTCATATTTAATAATATATATATATATATATATATATATATATATATATATATATATATATATATATATATATATATATATATATATATATATTTATATATATATATATATATATATATATATATATATATATATATATATATATATATATATTTATATTTATATATATATATATATATATATATATATATATATATATATTTATATATATATATATATATATATATATATATATATATATATATATATATATATATATTTATATATATATATATATATATATATATATATATATATATATATGTCGTACCTAGTAGCCAGAACTCACTTCTCAGCCTACTATGCAAGGCCCGATTTGCCTAATAAGCCTAGTTTTCATGAATTAATATTTTTTCGACAACCTAACCTACCTAACCTAACCTAACCTAACGTTTTCGGCTACCTAACCTAACCTAACCTATAAAGATAGGTTAGGTTAGGTTAGGTAGGGTTGGTTAGGTTCGGTCATATATCTACGTTAATTTTAACTCCAATAAAAAAAAAATGACCTCATACATAATGAAATGGATAGCTTTATCATTTCATAAGAAAAAAATTAGAGAAAATATAATAATTCAGTAAAACTTGGCTTATTAGGCAAATCGGGTCTCGCATAGTAGGCTGAGAAGTGAGTTCTGGCTACTAGGTACGACATATATATATTTATATATATATATATATATATATATATATATATATATATATATATATATATATATATATATATATATATATATATATATATATTAATCTTTGGACAACACCCACCAGTGGGACTCGAACCCAGAAAGCACAACTACCTTCCAGTAGCCGGCATAACTAGTATGCTTTAACCCACTACGCCATCAGACCTTAAAAAGAAGTAGATAGTTCGAGATATATATCTCAAACATCTCCACCTCCCGAAGGCACCAGATGAGTGAGGGGTCAGTCTGCATTTTTCGTCAAGCTACTGTCAATGTGAGAGAACTCGTGTCCAGCTTATAAGCCTATACTTATAAGCCTATAGTGGGTTAAAGAATACTAGTTATGCCGGCTACTGGAAGGTAGTTGTGCTTTCTGGGTTCGAGTCCCACTGGTGGGTGTTGTCCAAAGATTAATAATCTTCACTTGTGGTTTATGCAAGTATAGGCTTATAAGCTGGACACGAGTTCTCTCACATTGACAGTGGCTTGACGAAAAATGCAGACTGACCCCTCACTCATCTGGTGCCTTCGGGAGGTGGAGATGTTTGAGATATATATCTCGAACTATCTACTTCTTTTTAAGGTCTGATGGCGTAGTGGGTTAAAGCATACTAGTTATGCCGGCTACTGGAAGGTAGTTGTGCTTTCTGGGTTCGAGTCCCACTGGTGGGTGTTGTCCAAAGATTAATAATCTTCACTTGTGGTTTATGCAAGTATAGGCTTATAAGCTGGACACGAGTTCTCTCACATTGACAGTGGCTTGACGAAAAATGCAGACTGACCCCTCACTTATCTGGTGCCTTCGGGAGGTGGAGATGTTTGAGATATATATCTCGAACTATCTACTTCTTTTTAAGGTCTGATGGCGTAGTGGGTTAAAGCATACTAGTTATGCCGGCTACTGGAAGGTAGTTGTGCTTTCTGGGTTCGAGTCCCACTGGTGGGTGTTGTCCAAAGATTAATAATCTTCACTTGTGGTTTATGCAAGTATAGGCTTATAAGCTGGACACGAGTTCTCTCACATTGACAGTGGCTTGACGAAAAATGCAGACTGACCCCTCACTCATCTGGTGCCTTCGAGAGGTGGAGATGTTTGAGATATATATCTCGAACTATCTACTTCTTTTTAAGGTCTGATGGCGTAGTGGGTTAAAGCATACTAGTTATGCCGACTACTGGAAGGTAGTTGTGCTTTCTGGGTTCGAGTCCCACTGGTGGGTGTTGTCCAAAGATTAATAATCTTCACTTGTGGTTTATGCAAGTATAGGCTTATATATATATATATATATATATATATATATATATATATATATATATATATATATATATATATATATATATATATATATATATACATATATATATATATTAGTATATTTTGGTAGCAGTCTTTCCTGTAGACATATATTATTAAATATGACCGAAAAAGTAAGATTAATAATTCTAACACGAATTTTCTCAATCTTTCGTACATTTCTTTTCACTGTTGGAGGTAAATAAAAAATCAATTCTCCAAAATTCATTTTTATTTCTAGTCTGACGCGACACGAGCGCATTTCGTAAAACTTATTACATTTTCAAAGACTTTTAGTTTACAAATACACAACTGAATAGAACTTATGCATCTCCGATTTTATATCTACATTTGAGTGAGGTGGATGGGGTGAGGTGGCATTAATAGGGTATTAATTTCATCAACACAAGACAGAACAAGAGGTGGCATTAATAGGGTATTAATTTCATCAACACAAGACAGAACACGAAACAATGGGTATTGAATAGAAGTGTTTGTAGAAAGCCTATTGGTCCATATTTCTTGATGTTTCTATATTGGAGCGGAGTCTTGAGGTGGGTAGAATATAGTTGTGCATTAATTGGCTGTTGATTGCTGGTGTTGACTTCTTGATGTGTAGTGCCTCGCAAACGTCAAGCCGTTTGCTATCGCTGTATCTATCGATGATTTCTGTGTTGTTTACTAGGATTTCTCTGGCGATGGTTTGGTTGTGGGAAGAGATTATATGTTCCTTAATGGAGCCCTGTTGCTTATGCATCGTTAAACGCCTAGAAAGAGATGTAGTTGTCTTGCCTATATACCGGGTTTTTGGAGCTTACAGTCCCCAAGAGGGCATATGAAGGCATAGACGACGTTAGTCTCTTTTAAAGCGTTCTGTTTTGTGTCTGGAGAGTTTGTCATGAGTAGGCTGGCCGTTTTTCTGGTTTTATAGTAAATCGTCAGTTGTATCCTCTGATTTTTGTCTGTAGGGATAACGTTTCTATTAACAATATCTTTCAGGACCCTTTCCTCCGTTTTATGAGCTGTGGAAAAGAAGTTCCTGTAAAATAGTCTAATAGGGGGTATAGGTGTTGTGTTATTTGTCTCTTCAGAGGTTGCATGGCGTTTCACTTTCCTTCTTATGATGTCTTCGACGAAACCATTGGAGAAGCCGTTGTTGACTAGGACCTGCCTTACCCTACAGAGTTCTTCGTCGTATTCAGTTGTGTATTTGTAAACTAAAAGTCTTTGAAAATGTAATAAGTTTTTTGAAACGCGCTCGTGTCGCGTCAGACTAGAAATAAAAATTATTTTTGGAGTATTGATTTTTGATTTACCTCCAACAGTGAAAAGAAATGTACGAAAGATTGAGAAAATTCGTGTTAGAATTATTAATATTACTTTTTCGGTCATATTTAATAATATATATATATATATATATATATATATATATATATATATATATATATATATATATATATATATATATATATATATATATATATATATATATATATATATATATATAAATATATATGGCACAACTCTTCTAAACACGAGAGTTAAGTATACAACTTTAGAACACTTTCCCACCAGGAGACTCGAACCCTAGCCAGCACAGAAGCCTTCCAGCAACTGGCATAACAGGTACGCCTTAACCCTCTGCACCACCGCTCAGACCCTTAAAGAGATGGTAATTTCGGAGTATTTAAATACCCCAAAGATCAACACCTCCCAAGAGCACCAGAGCAAGTGAGGGGTCATTTAGACGTTAATTTCATCAAGTCCCTGTTAATATGGGAAGACACAGTGTCTCTGCTTAAGGCACAACTCTTCTAAACACGAGAGTTAAGTATACAACTTTAGAACACTTTCCCACCAGGAGACTCGAACCCTAGCCAGCACAGAAGCCTTCCAGCAACTGGCATAACAGGTACGCCTTAACCCTCTGCACCACCGCTCAGACCCTTAAAGAGATGGTAATTTCGGAGTATTTAAATACCCCAAAGATCAACACCTCCCAAGAGCACCAGAGCAAGTGAGGGGTCATTTAGACGTTAATTTCATCAAGTCCCTGTTAATATGGGAAGACACAGTGTCTCTGCTTAAGGCACAACTCTTCTAAACACGAGAGTTAAGTATACAACTTTAGAACACTTTCCCACCAGGAGACTCGAACCCTAGCCAGCACAGAAGCCTTCCAGCAACTGGCATAACAGGTACGCCTTAACCCTCTGCACCACCGCTCAGACCCTTAAAGAGATGGTAATTTCGGAGTATTTAAATACCCCAAAGATCAACACCTCCCAAGAGCACCAGAGCAAGTGAGGGGTCATTTAGACGTTAATTTCATCAAGTCCCTGTTAATATGGGAAGACACAGTGTCTCTGCTTAAGGCACAACTCTTCTAAACACGAGAGTTAAGTATACAACTTTAGAACACTTTCCCACCAGGAGACTCGAACCCTAGCCAGCACAGAAGCCTTCCAGCAACTGGCATAACAGGTACGCCTTAACCCTCTGCACCACCGCTCAGACCCTTAAAGAGATGGTAATTTCGGAGTATTTAAATACCCCAAAGATCAACACCTCCCAAGAGCACCAGAGCAAGTGAGGGGTCATTTAGACGTTAATTTCATCAAGTCCCTGTTAATATGGGAAGACACAGTGTCTCTGCTTAAGGCACAACTCTTCTAAACACGAGAGTTAAGTATACAACTTTAGAACACTTTCCCACCAGGAGACTCGAACCCTAGCCAGCACAGAAGCCTTCCAGCAACTGGCATAACAGGTACGCCTTAACCCTCTGCACCACCGCTCAGACCCTTAAAGAGATGGTAATTTCGGAGTATTTAAATACCCCAAAGATCAACACCTCCCAAGAGCACCAGAGCAAGTGAGGGGTCATTTAGACGTTAATTTCATCAAGTCCCTGTTAATATGGGAAGACACAGTGTCTCTGCTTAAGGCACAACTCTTCTAAACACGAGAGTTAAGTATACAACTTTAGAACACTTTCCCACCAGGAGACTCGAACCCTAGCCAGCACAGAAGCCTTCCAGCAACTGGCATAACAGGTACGCCTTAACCCTCTGCACCACCGCTCAGACCCTTAAAGAGATGGTAATTTCGGAGTATTTAAATACCCCAAAGATCAACACCTCCCAAGAGCACCAGAGCAAGTGAGGGGTCATTTAGACGTTAATTTCATCAAGTCCCTGTTAATATGGGAAGACACAGTGTCTCTGCTTAAGGCACAACTCTTCTAAACACGAGAGTTAAGTATACAACTTTAGAACACTTTCCCACCAGGAGACTCGAACCCTAGCCAGCACAGAAGCCTTCCAGCAACTGGCATAACAGGTACGCCTTAACCCTCTGCACCACCGCTCAGACCCTTAAAGAGATGGTAATTTCGGAGTATTTAAATACCCCAAAGATCAACACCTCCCAAGAGCACCAGAGCAAGTGAGGGGTCATTTAGACGTTAATTTCATCAAGTCCCTGTTAATATGGGAAGACACAGTGTCTCTGCTTAAGGCACAACTCTTCTAAACACGAGAGTTAAGTATACAACTTTAGAACACTTTCCCACCAGGAGACTCGAACCCTAGCCAGCACAGAAGCCTTCCAGCAACTGGCATAACAGGTACGCCTTAACCCTCTGCACCACCGCTCAGACCCTTAAAGAGATGGTAATTTCGGAGTATTTAAATACCCCAAAGATCAACACCTCCCAAGAGCACCAGAGCAAGTGAGGGGTCATTTAGACGTTAATTTCATCAAGTCCCTGTTAATATGGGAAGACACAGTGTCTCTGCTTAAGGCACAACTCTTCTAAACACGAGAGTTAAGTATACAACTTTAGAACACTTTCCCACCAGGAGACTCGAACCCTAGCCAGCACAGAAGCCTTCCAGCAACTGGCATAACAGGTACGCCTTAACCCTCTGCACCACCGCTCAGACCCTTAAAGAGATGGTAATTTCGGAGTATTTAAATACCCCAAAGATCAACACCTCCCAAGAGCACCAGAGCAAGTGAGGGGTCATTTAGACGTTAATTTCATCAAGTCCCTGTTAATATGGGAAGACACAGTGTCTCTGCTTAAGGCACAACTCTTCTAAACACGAGAGTTAAGTATACAACTTTAGAACACTTTCCCACCAGGAGACTCGAACCCTAGCCAGCACAGAAGCCTTCCAGCAACTGGCATAACAGGTACGCCTTAACCCTCTGCACCACCGCTCAGACCCTTAAAGAGATGGTAATTTCGGAGTATTTAAATACCCCAAAGATCAACACCTCCCAAGAGCACCAGAGCAAGTGAGGGGTCATTTAGACGTTAATTTCATCAAGTCCCTGTTAATATGGGACTTGATGAACTTGATGGACTCTTTAAGGGTCTGAGCGGTGGTGCAGAGGGTTAAGGCGTACCTGTTATGCCAGTTGCTGGAAGGCTTCTGTGCTGGCTAGGGTTCGAGTCTCCTGGTGGGAAAGTGTTCTAAAGTTGTATACTTAACTCTCGTGTTTAGAAGAGTTGTGCCTTAAGCAGAGACACTGTGTCTTCCCATATTAACAGGGACTTGATGAAATTAACGTCTAAATGACCCCTCACTTGCTCTGGTGCTCTTGGGAGGTGTTGATCTTTGGGGTATTTAAATACTCCGAAATTACCATCTCTTTAAGGGTCTGAGCGGTGGTGCAGAGGGTTAAGGCGTACCTGTTATGCCAGTTGCTGGAAGGCTTCTGTGCTGGCTAGGGTTCGAGTCTCCTGGTGGGAAAGTGTTCTAAAGTTGTATACTTAACTCTCGTGTTTAGAAGAGTTGTGCCTTAAGCAGAGACACTGTGTCTTCCCATATTAACAGGGACTTGATGAAATTAACGTCTAAATGACCCCTCACTTGCTCTGGTGCTCTTGGGAGGTGTTGATCTTTGGGGTATTTAAATACTCCGAAATTACCATCTCTTTAAGGGTCTGAGCGGTGGTGCAGAGGGTTAAGGCGTACCTGTTATGCCAGTTGCTGGAAGGCTTCTGTGCTGGCTAGGGTTCGAGTCTCCTGGTGGGAAAGTGTTCTAAAGTTGTATACTTAACTCTCGTGTTTAGAAGAGTTGTGCCTTAAGCAGAGACACTGTGTCTTCCCATATTAACAGGGACTTGATGAAATTAACGTCTAAATGACCCCTCACTTGCTCTGGTGCTCTTGGGAGGTGTTGATCTTTGGGGTATTTAAATACTCCGAAATTACCATCTCTTTAAGGGTCTGAGCGGTGGTGCAGAGGGTTAAGGCGTACCTGTTATGCCAGTTGCTGGAAGGCTTCTGTGCTGGCTAGGGTTCGAGTCTCCTGGTGGGAAAGTGTTCTAAAGTTGTATACTTAACTCTCGTGTTTAGAAGAGTTGTGCCTTAAGCAGAGACACTGTGTCTTCCCATATTAACAGGGACTTGATGAAATTAACGTCTAAATGACCCCTCACTTGCTCTGGTGCTCTTGGGAGGTGTTGATCTTTGGGGTATTTAAATACTCCGAAATTACCATCTCTTTAAGGGTCTGAGCGGTGGTGCAGAGGGTTAAGGCGTACCTGTTATGCCAGTTGCTGGAAGGCTTCTGTGCTGGCTAGGGTTCGAGTCTCCTGGTGGGAAAGTGTTCTAAAGTTGTATACTTAACTCTCGTGTTTAGAAGAGTTGTGCCTTAAGCAGAGACACTGTGTCTTCCCATATTAACAGGGACTTGATGAAATTAACGTCTAAATGACCCCTCACTTGCTCTGGTGCTCTTGGGAGGTGTTGATCTTTGGGGTATTTAAATACTCCGAAATTACCATCTCTTTAAGGGTCTGAGCGGTGGTGCAGAGGGTTAAGGCGTACCTGTTATGCCAGTTGCTGGAAGGCTTCTGTGCTGGCTAGGGTTCGAGTCTCCTGGTGGGAAAGTGTTCTAAAGTTGTATACTTAACTCTCGTGTTTAGAAGAGTTGTGCCTTAAGCAGAGACACTGTGTCTTCCCATATTAACAGGGACTTGATGAAATTAACGTCTAAATGACCCCTCACTTGCTCTGGTGCTCTTGGGAGGTGTTGATCTTTGGGGTATTTAAATACTCCGAAATTACCATCTCTTTAAGGGTCTGAGCGGTGGTGCAGAGGGTTAAGGCGTACCTGTTATGCCAGTTGCTGGAAGGCTTCTGTGCTGGCTAGGGTTCGAGTCTCCTGGTGGGAAAGTGTTCTAAAGTTGTATACTTAACTCTCGTGTTTAGAAGAGTTGTGCCTTAAGCAGAGACACTGTGTCTTCCCATATTAACAGGGACTTGATGAAATTAACGTCTAAATGACCCCTCACTTGCTCTGGTGCTCTTGGGAGGTGTTGATCTTTGGGGTATTTAAATACTCCGAAATTACCATCTCTTTAAGGGTCTGAGCGGTGGTGCAGAGGGTTAAGGCGTACCTGTTATGCCAGTTGCTGGAAGGCTTCTGTGCTGGCTAGGGTTCGAGTCTCCTGGTGGGAAAGTGTTCTAAAGTTGTATACTTAACTCTCGTGTTTAGAAGAGTTGTGCCTTAAGCAGAGACACTGTGTCTTCCCATATTAACAGGGACTTGATGAAATTAACGTCTAAATGACCCCTCACTTGCTCTGGTGCTCTTGGGAGGTGTTGATCTTTGGGGTATTTAAATACTCCGAAATTACCATCTCTTTAAGGGTCTGAGCGGTGGTGCAGAGGGTTAAGGCGTACCTGTTATGCCAGTTGCTGGAAGGCTTCTGTGCTGGCTAGGGTTCGAGTCTCCTGGTGGGAAAGTGTTCTAAAGTTGTATACTTAACTCTCGTGTTTAGAAGAGTTGTGCCTTAAGCAGAGACACTGTGTCTTCCCATATTAACAGGGACTTGATGAAATTAACGTCTAAATGACCCCTCACTTGCTCTGGTGCTCTTGGGAGGTGTTGATCTTTGGGGTATTTAAATACTCCGAAATTACCATCTCTTTAAGGGTCTGAGCGGTGGTGCAGAGGGTTAAGGCGTACCTGTTATGCCAGTTGCTGGAAGGCTTCTGTGCTGGCTAGGGTTCGAGTCTCCTGGTGGGAAAGTGTTCTAAAGTTATATATATATATATATATATATATATATATATATATATATATATTATATATATATATATATATATATGTCACTGAGTGTGTGACCTATGTAACATAAGGATACTTGGTGAGATTTTTAATTGTTGTTAGACGACTGAAGGATTCAGTGAGTTAATGGGGGTCATTAACATCACCTGTGGTGAACCGACTCATGAAATTTATATATATTTAATTTATATGAATATATAGAATTTATTTTTACGTTAATTTATATATTTCGATAGCAGTTTGAATGATGTTTAGTGGACTATATTTCTGATATTTAGTGGACTATATTCTCACAAATCAACTCTTTGCACATTAGGGTGAGGGGGGGTTATATTAAATTTATATATATATGCAGCCTATCAAACTACAGTATTAAACTACATATATTAGTAATAATAATTGAGGCGCCTTATCTTATTTTATGATAGTCTTAGTCCACCAGGTATAAACATGGATGAAGACACCAAATAATCCTCGAAGTTGAGAAACTAGCGTTCAACACCCAAGAACTGATGTACCAAGATTAATTCTTGCTTCCTCTTCTATACCTGTTAAGAGGACACTTGTTGTAAAGCAGGAATCCTATATATGACAGTTATATCAGAGAAAATACTGTATATTATATAAGATAAGGACCAAGGAATAATTACCTGGGTTTAATCTCTGGCTAGTGTTCTAATCGGAATTAATCCTATCTACCTAACATTTCTTGCCAGGAATGTCTTAAATAAGATTTCTGAAAGACACTTCCCTTGTTTAGATGTTGACTGCGTGTTGATGATGGTAGATGCACTAATTTGATCTCCATAACACTTCCTCCAAGGGAGAATTATAGGAACTGAACTCGCTCCAAGCGACTCTGGTCTTAACAATGGCTGACCTCCCACCACTACTTACGCTTGACTCTCTTTGTCCAGATGTCAATAATTGGTAGAACGGTCACATTTACTCTATTTTAGTATTGATAATTAAGTTAATTCAAATGAGATGTTTTTATGATGCTAAAAGTCCAAAGACTAATGTATTTAAGAATAATTCCCAACAGAATGGCTGGTGAATTTATAGCGCTATGTGGCAATGATATCCTGTGTTCTATTGACGGAAATGTCCACTGTGCTTCATTTGCTATGGGTTAACTTGTGTATACAACAGCAACAATATTAACTGCTTATTGTATTTAATATTTATTTATTTATTTATTTATTTATTTATTTATTTATTTATTTATTTATATACAAGATGGTACATTGGGTTTGTGAGAATACGTAGCATAGTACAATAATTGCACTTTTCTAAAGCCACTAGTACGCGCTGCGTTTCGGGTAGGTCCTTAATCTAACAGATAATTTTAAGTAGGTAAATTCTATCAGAATTAATAAAATGATAACAAATACATTGCTAGAAAAAAAATGAGATGAGAGAGATTAGTAAGTATATTAAAGCACATTGGTATATTAAAGCTGTGATTGATTACATTAACAGCTTGATTGGTAATTTAAACAAGATTAATAGACATCATACAGCAGATTGACAGTACATATAAGAAGACAGCAATGATCGCAATGATAAAGATGTTCAGACTGGGTACATAAAGATTGGGAGATTGGGTAGCAATAGATACAGTGCAGTTTTAAATCAAAAGGTAAAAAACTATGAAGATGAAATTAGGTACTTTTTAGTATTGTTTTTGAATGATGCAAAAGTTGGACAGCTTTTCAATTCAATAGGGAGTGAGTTCCATAGACTGGGTCCCTTTATTTGCATAGTGTTTACACAAATTAAGTTTGACTCTGGGGATATCAAAGAGATATTTATTTCTGGTGTGGTGATTATGGGTCCAATTACATCTGTCCAGGGAGAGTTTCAGAGCAGGATTTGCATTTAAGAACAGGGTTTTGTAAATGTAGTTGACACAAGAGAATTTGTGGAGTGAGATTATGTTTAGCATGTTTAGGGAGTTAAACAAGGGGGCTGAGTGTTGTCTGAAAGCAGAATTTGTTATTATTCTGATAGCAGATTTTTGCTGGGTAATGATGGACTTGAGGTGGTTTGCAGTGGTTGAACCCCATGCACAGATACCATAATTAAGAGAGGGATAGATTAGTGCATAATATGGAGAGATGAGAGCAGAGTTAGGTACATAATATCTGATTTTGGAGAGTATGCCAACTGTTTTAGAGACTTTCTTAGTTATGTGTTGTATGTGGGTACTGAAGTTGAGTCTCTTGTCTAGGAATAAGCCAAGAAACTTTCCATCATTTTTATTGTTAATGTTGGCATTGTCTATCTGAAGCTGAATTGCATTTGTAGATTTACTTCCAAATAAGATGTAGTAGGTCTTTTCTATGTTAAGTGTTAGATTGTTGGTTGACATCCATAAGTGGACTTTTTTTAGTTCATTATTAACAACATTATTTAGTGTATGTGGGTTGGGGTTAGAGTAGATGAGGGTAGTATCATCAGCAAACAATATAGGTTTCAGAATGTTAGAGACGTTAGGCAGATCATTGATGTAAATAAGAAATAAGAGAGGTCCCAAAATGCTGCCCTGTGACACTCCAACGGTTATTGGTAGAGTGGGAGAGGTTATATTATTGATGGCTACACATTGGTGTCTATCACTAAGATAGGATTGGATATAGTCCAGTGTATGGCCTCGAATTCCATAATGATGGAGTTTACGTAAGAGGTAATTGTGATTAACAATATCAAAGACCTTTCTCAGGTCACCTATTAATAAATGGTGTCGGGTTTTCCGACATCACCCAAGGGGTTGCACATTGCTTTGATGAGAGCTGCTGAGAGGGTAGCAGCATTGAGTTAACGAGATACATTTCAGTTTCAATTATCTCTCCATGGGACAGCTAATTGATCATTCTAGCTAATTAGTGTAATTGGCATTTTTCATAAATTCACATAGTGTGTGGAGAAACTGTCGGGAGAGCGACGGTACTTGTGTTAACGTAATTTGCTCTTGATTAATTTCCTGTTTTTGTGATGACTAATTAGTGGTTCAAGGCAATCGAGGGATAATTAACGTCAAAGGGTTTGGCTGACTGTCATAGGGCGAAGTCATATGATGGGCTAGCATAATTCGTTGGATTAATTATATCTGTCTGTGGGAAGTTGATTAATTAACACCTCTACCATGAATTCACTGTGTTTGATTATACCTGCATAGGCAGTGTGGAGTGGGACGTACTCATGTATATTTAATTATTGGTCCGTAGGACAGTTAAGTAATTGCTCAAGGGTAATTAATGGTAATTAACCCTCATTAAAGTAAACTTGACTGGTGAGGAACTGCCGAGAGAGTGGCAGCTTGGTTTACGTAACTCGTTGTCGATTAATTAGCTGTCCGTTTGGCAGGAATTAGTAATTACTCACTAAATGCTTGATAGCTCAAGTGTGATGTAATTATGGGCGAGCGAGTTATTGTCTGACAGTTGACTTGTCTGTAGGAGACAAGTGTTTGTAATTAACGTAGAGTACTTTGTTGCTGATTGCCAGTTAACAGTCAATTAACGTAATTAAATAACATAATAAATTAGTGAAACTGATTAAGGCAATTGATTGATTATAGTGTCTGGAGACGAGAGTTAAAAAATCTTGGTGTTTTACCGGAGAAATGTCTCATGAACCCACCTTGCCTTGCGTTGTTTGCAGTTGCAACTCAATTGCAGGGGGGGGCTGCAAAAAGTGGTAACGTAACTGATAGCAGAAATGGAGACTTTCTCTTTGAGGCCAACCTTCCCAGATTGATTGATTGATGAAGATTAAGCCACCCAAAAGGTGGCACGGGCATGAATAGCCCGTAAGTGGTGGCCCTTTTAAGCCATTACCAGTATCAAGAGCTGATACTGGAGATCTGTGGAGGTGCGAATGCACCCTGCATGACGGGAGATATCTCCCTTATGAATGTGTTAAGATGAAGATGAAGCCACCCAAGAGGTGGCACGGGCATGAATAGCCCGTAAATGGTGGCCCTTTCGAGCCATTACCAGTATCAAAAGATGATACTGGAGATCTGTGGAGGCGCAACTGCACCCTGCGTGACGGGAGATGTCTCCCGGACCAAGTGGTGACCAAATGGTGAAAAACCTTCCCAAGAGAGGGAAGGTAAATATAGAAAATCTCACAGCTGCTAATGCAAGCACATAGCAGACACTGACGATATAAATGCGAGTACAGCAGTATATCCCATCATGATCAAAGACAGTATGCAAGCTTATTTGCCTGTCTGCTTGCATGCCTGCCTCCCTACACGCAAGCCTGCCTGCTTGCATTCCTCCCTGCTTTCGTGCATTTCAACATGTATACATGATTGCTTCCGTGCGTGCTTGAATTCATGCCTACCTGTTTGCATGCCTTTCTGCCTGCCTACCTGTTTGCATGCCTTTCTGCCTGCCTACCTGCTTGCATGCCCTCCTGCCTGCTTGCATACCTGCCTGCCTGCCTGCCTCCATGCTTACTTCCATGCCTGCTTGCATACCTGCCTGTCTGCCTGTCTCCATGCTTACTTGCATGCCTGGTTGCATGACTGCCTGCTTGCATGCCTGCTTCCATACATCCCTGTCTGCTTCTATGCCTGCCTGCTTACACGCCTGCCTACCTGCCTGCTTGCATTCCGACATGCATACCTGCCTGCTTGCACGTCTGACTGCTTGCATGCCTGCCTACCTGCCTTCTTGCATACCAACCTGCCTGCTCTCCTTCCTGTCTGCCTGCCTCCATGCCTGCCTTCCTGCCTTCCTGCCTGCCTCCCTACCTGCCTGCCTGAATGCATGCCTGCTTGCATATCTGCCTACTTGAATGCATGTCTGCTTGTTTATATGCTTGCATTCCTACCTGCTTGCATGCCTGCCTACCTGCTTGCCTACCTACCTCCTTTAAGGCCTGCCTGCATCTCTTCCTGCTTACATGTCTGTCTACCAGCCTGCTTCCATAACTTCCTTTATGCCTGCTTGCATTCCTGTCTACTTGCCTGCTTGCATGCCTACCTGCCTGCTTGCATGCCTGCCTGTCTACCTGCGTGCTTGCATGCCTGCTTGTCTACTTGCCTATTTGTATGACTGCATGCTTGCATGTATAACTGTCTAACTGCCTGCTTACATGCCTGCCTACCTGCTTGCTTGCCTGCCTACCTGTCTATCAACCGGCCTGCTTCCATGTATGCCTGTCTTTCTACATGCCTGCTTGCATGTCTGCTTGCCAGTTTACCTGCCTACTTGCATGTCTGCTTGCCAGTCTACCTGCCGTCTTGTATGTGTCCCTGTCTACCTGCCTGCTTGCATGTCTGTCTGCTTACGCGCCTGCTTGTCTACCTGCCTGCCTGCTTGCATGCCTTCCTACCTGCCTGCCTGCCTGCATTCCTGCCTATCTACCTTCCTGCTTTCATGCCGACCTGCCAGTCTACCTGCCTGCTTGCAAGCCGGCCTGCCTGTCTACATGCCTGCTTGTATGCCTGCCTTCGTGCCTGCCTGCTTGTTTGCGTAACTGCCGGCTTGCTTGCATGCCTGCATGCCTGCCTGCTTGCATGCCTGCATACCTGTCACCATGCCAGCTAGTATGCCTTCCAGCCTGCATTCCTTCCTGTCTACCTTCCTGTGTGCCAGCCTTCTTCCGTGCCTGTCTGCTTTCCTTCCTTCTTGCCTGTCTGCCTGCCTGCCTGCCTTCCTACATGCAAGCCTGCCTGCTTGTATTTCTGCTTGCATTTCTCCCTTCCAGTTTTCATGCATTCCAACATGTATACATGCCTGCTTCTATGCGTGCATGATTTCATGCCTACCTGCTTACATGCCTTCCTGCCTACCTGCCTGCTTGCATGCCTTCCTGCCTGCCTCTATGCTTCCCTGCATGTCTGCGTGCCTGGTTGCATGCCTGCTTGAATACCTCCCTACCTGCTTTCATGCCTGCCTCCTTACACGTCTGCCTACCTGCCTTCTTGCATAACTGCATACATACCTCCCTGCTTGCATACCTGCATACATACCTCCCTGCTTGCATACCTGTCTACCTGCCTGTTTGTATACATGTATGTCTGCTTGCATGCTTGCCTACCTTTGTGCTTGCATTCCTACCTACTTGCATACCTGCATTCTTGCATGTCTGATTGCATGACTGCCTACTTGCATGCCTGCCTACTTGCATACCTGCCTGCCTGCCAGCCTTCCTACTTGCAAGCCTTTCTACTTGCAAGCCTACCTGCTTGTATGCCTGGTGGCATGCTTGCCTACTTAACTGCTTTCTTGACTGCTTGCATACATGCCTGCCTGCCGGCCTGTCTGCCGGCCTGCCTGCCAGCATTTATGCCTACCTATCTACCTGCTTACTTGTATGTCTGCCTGCGTGCATGTCTGCCTACCGGAATGCTTGCATGCCTGTCAACCATCCTGCCTGTATGCCTGTCTACCTGCCTCCTTGCATGCCTACCTGCTTGCTTGCATGCCTGCCTGCCTGTCTGCTTGCATGCATGACTGCTTGTCTACCTGCCTCCTTGCATGCATGACTGCTTGTCTACCTGCCTGCTTGCATGTCTACCTGCCTATCTACCAGCCTGCTTGTATGCCTACCTGCCTGTTTGCATGCCTACCTGCCTGCTTGCATACCTGCCTTTCTACATGCCTGCTTGCATGTGTACCTGCCTGCTTAAATGTCTGCTTGCCTGTCTACCTGCCTGCTTGCTTGCCTGCCTCTCTGTCTACGTGCCTGCCTGCCTACCTGCCTGCCTGCTTGCATGCCTTCCTACCTGCATGCCTACCTGCCTGCCTGCCTTTCGTCCTACTTGTCTGCCTATCTACTTGACTTCTTTCCTTCCTGCGTATGTGCTTGCCTCCCTGCTTGCTTCCAATTTTCCATCTGCATCTATATCCGAATACCTATCTGCTTGCCTGCTTCCCTGCCTGCCTGCCTGCCTGCCTGCTTGCCGGCTTGCCTTCCTAGTGCATGTATATCTGCTTGTCTCCCTCTATGGTTACTTACCTGCCTGCTTGTCTACCTGTCTGCCTCTTTGCCTCAATGTCTGCCTATTTGCCTTCATATTTACCTCCATATCTACCTGTGTGCCTCCATATTTGCCGACTTGCCTCACTGCCTGCTGGTTCCATGTTTGCCTGCTTTCCTGCTTGCTTCACTGCATGTCTGCCTGGCTCTCTACCACCCAATGCACAGAAAGAATTTGTTGTAATTAAACATACACAGCGTGACACGCCAACGGCTACGGATAGCATGCGTCGTCACGGCGGTCACCAGCACCTATCCGGCCAACACTATATTAAGGAATTGTAAAATACTGCCTGATCAGTGAGCAGATAGTATATTAATCAACAGGAAAATACCAACACGCATTCTATCGCACGATGTTGGCGTCGGTGAGATCCACTTCTGAAGACAACTTTATGAACACACTTGAGCAAAACTTGGAGATGGTTACCAAATGGCTACTAGACCATTTAACAGTCTGGTAGCCATTTGGTCAGACTACTGGACTTGTCAAGATGATTGTCAAGGATTGTGTCAGGAATTGGTTGGTGGTGGTAGTGAACCTTTGTATGTTGTCTAGGGGAATAGATGATTTTACTTGAGCCTAGGGGAAAACAAGGAGTAAAGAAACAGCCAAGAACAAGAAACCCCATATATATAT